>NC_143034.1:61173870-61243870 GCF_057628025.1 Oncorhynchus mykiss
CAAACACTGCCCACCATCCAGAGCCTTGATCTGCACCACCATCAGGTCACTGAAGAATAACTAAACTCCTGGACCTGACTCCATCCCTGCTGAGATCCTAAAACTGGGGGGCTATCTCTGTACCAGAGCAGTTTGCCTGTTCCTCTCTGAGATATGGAGACAAGAGCACATCCCGATCAAAGTGGGGCAAATCCGTCTGCGGAAACAGCATGGGCATATCATTCCTTCCAGTTGCTGTCAAAGTCCTGGTGAAGGTCTTCCACCACAGAATCATCGACACCATCACTGAAGATCTGCTACCGGAGTCCCAGTGCAGCTTCAGAAAGAACAGAAGCATGGTGGACATGATCTTCAGTGCACACCAACTGCAGGAAAAGTTCAGTGAACAGACACAAGACCTGTTCATGGCCTTTCTGGATCTCTGCAAAGCCTTTGACACAGTACACCTTGAACTCATTTGGAAGGTCCTCCTGCAGTATGGCTGCACTGGGACATGTGTGAACGTCCTGCGTCAGATCTATGATGGTGGCCAGAGTAAGAATTAGCCGTCAGGAGTCTGAACTCTTTTAGAATTGGTACTGGTGTGAGGCAAGGGTGTGTGCTTGCGCCGGTCCTATTCAATGTCTTCTTCCTGTGTCACAACAGTCCTGCACAAGGACATGGAAACAGAGAGTGGGGTGACCCTGGACTTCAGATTGGACAGGAAATTATTCAACATTAGGAAGCTCCAAGCTGCCATAAAGATCAAAGCTTAACAAGTACTTGAGCTCCAGTTTGCGGATGATTGCGCTCTTGTGGCACATACCCCAGAAGCTCTATAAGCCACACTTAGCAGCTGTGAGAGCATACAGCCTAATGGGGCTGTCTGTTAACATCCCAAGAACAGAGGTCCTATGTCAGTGGGCATCTGATCCTCCGCCTGAAACACCTCCATTCTCCATCTCAGACTTCTCACTTCCCATTGTATCACATTTTAAATATCTTGGAAGCATCCTCTCGACCAGGATATCCAGAATCAGGTCAAACAGACTTTGTCATCTTTTGGACTGCTAAGGAAGAAGGTTTTGGACAACAGCAACCTGCACCTCCACCACCAAAGTTGCAGTCTACCAGGCAGTGTGTGTATCTACACTCCTTTATGGATGTGAAACATGTACAGTCTACAGCCGACACTTAAAACAACTGGAGTCCTTTCACATAGAAGGCCTTCAACGCACTTTGAAAGTGACCTGGCAGGACCGTGTTCCGCACTCAGAGATCCTACAGAAAACCAACTGCATGAGTGTTGAAGCGTCCATCACACACCACCAGCTTAGATGGCTCGGCGATGCCATCTGGACGACAGAGGACCGCCTGCCGTGAAATACGCTGTACGGACAGTTACAACTGGGCCGTCGCTCTTCAGGTGGGCAGAAAAAGTGTCTAAAGGACCCAACTGAAGACTTCATTAAAGAAGTGTGAGGTAAACTCTGCCTCCCTCCAGACTGCTGCGGAACGCTCCACCTGGCGTGGCCTCTGCCCTCTGGAGTGCAGTTGACCGAGGAAAAAAGGACTGAACGTAGACCATGACTTCACCGGCCTCAACAGGACAGGCCTTTGTGTGCTCTGTCTGTGGCAACAGTGTGCATCCCGCATCAGATTATACAGTCATCAGTGAACCCACAAGCAGTAGTGGAAGTCATCATTGGATACGATGGACTACCTTAAACAAAGAGTGTGTGTGTGACAATATAGCAGAGATGACTTGGTACTGGATGAGAAGGGACAACCACAGTAACACACCTCCATGCAGTAGGGGATGAGTGTAGAGGAGGAGAAGAGGAGAGGAGAGGGGAGGAAGAGTGGGGTGTTGGGGTGTTTGGTACGGTAGTCTGTAAGACTTACCTGTAAGTCTGTCTGGAAAACATCCTATGGCCGATATTTCAACAGCATAGAAAGGGGAGCTATCGTCAAAATGCATGATATCACGTCAAATACCATGCATTTATAAAAACAAATATGCTTGAAAGTGTCAGGTGTCCATTTTCAGCAATGTTTTATAGTGTTTTGTTATGCACTGTGTTGGATTATAAATAGTCTGTCTCCTGTCTTTGTGTGTCTCGAGTCATGTAGCTTATCGTGGAGATTGAGTCAAGGAGATGGAAAGCTAGAGGGAGCGAGAGAGGGAGGGAGGAGAGGAAATGAGGGGTGCTCACTTGGTTGTCGCCTGGAAGGCGTGGCATGGAAGCGGCCCTTCCGTGGCCTTCCATTGGCTGAAAGTGCTCGGTATCCGAGTAACCGTCACGCCCCATCTCTCTCATCTCTACCGTCTGCAAAATAGAGTGAGAGTGGGCGTGACTGTGATGAAGGAATATGACGGGGACAATGATGTGTTTGTCATCCTTTATCCCATGTGAGTGTGGGTGAATGTAGTGTGCACAGCACGGTAGGTTGGTGGGACCTTAATTGGGGAGGACGGGCTCGTGTTAATGGTTGGATTGGAATGAATGGAATAGTATCAAATACATCAAACACATGGTTTCCATGTGTTTGATGACGTTCCATTTGCTCCGTTCCAGCTATTGTTATGAGCCATTTTCCCCTCAGCAGCTTCCTGTGGTGTACAGTAGCATGTAGTGTAGTTTGGGAGGGACTGGGGTTTGAGCCTGGGAAATGGGGACGGGGGAAGGTTTAAGACTAGGTTTAGATCTAGGACGAGGGGCTAGGGCTGTGGTCTAGGAGCTAGGACTTGGACCTGGACTTGGACTTGGATCAAGAGCAGGAACTGCTGAGGCTGAGGCAGGGGGCTTCGGTACAGGGGGCTTCAGTACAGGGGGCTTCGGTGCAGGTGGCTTCGGTACAGGGGGCTTCGGTACAGGGGGCTTCGGTACAGGGGGCTTCGGTGCAGGTGGCTTTGGTACAGGGGGCTTCGGTACAGGGGGCTTCGGTGCAGGGGGCTTCGGTGCAGGGGGCTTCGGTACAGGGGGCTTCAGTACAGGGGGCTTCGGTACAGGGGGCTTCGGTACAGGGGGCTTCGGTACAGGGGGCTTCGGTACAGGGGGCTTCGGTGCAGGGGGCTTCGGTACAGGGGGCTTCGGTACAGAAAGCTTCAGTGCAGGGGGCTTCGGTACAGGGGGCTACGGTGCAGGTGGCTTCAGTACAGGGGGCTTCGGTACAGGGTTCGGACACACCTACTCATTCAAAGTTTTTTCTTTATTTTTACTATTTTCTACAGTGCAGAATAATAGTGAAGACATCAAAACTATGAAATAACATATATGGAATCATGTAGTAGCCCAAAAAAGTGTGAAACAAATCAAAATATATTTTATGTTTGAGATACTTTAAAGTAGCCACCCTTTGCCTTGATGACAGCTTTGCACACTTTTGGCATTCTCTCAACCAGCTTCATGAGGTAGCCATCTGGAATGCATTTCATATAAGGTTAACAGGTGTGCCTTGGTAAAAGTAAATTTGTGGAATTTATTTCCTTTCTTAATGTATTTGAGCAAATCAGTTGTGTTGTGACAAAGTAGGGATGGTATAAAGAAGATAGCCCTATTTGGTAAAAGATATTATGGCAAGAACAGCTCTAATAAGTAAAGAGAAACGACAGTCCATCATTACTTTAAGACATGAAGATCAGTCAATTAAGAAAATGTCAAGAACTTTGAAAGTTTCTTCAAGTGCAGTCGCAAGAACCATCAAGCGCTATAATGAAACTGGCTCTCATGAGGATCTCCACAGGAATGGAAACCCAGAGTTACCTCTGCTGCAGAGGATAATTTCATTAGAGTTACCATTCTCAGAAATTGCAACCCAAATAAATGCTTCACAGAGTTCAAGTAAGACACATATCTCAACATCAACTGTTCAGAGGAGAATCAGGCCTTCATGGTCGAACTGCAGCAAAGAAACCACTACTAAAGGACACCAATAATAAGAAGAGACTTACTTTGGCCAAGAAACATGAGCAATGGACATTAGAGCGGTGGAAATCTGTCCTTCGGTCTGATGAGTCCAAATGTTTGATTTTTGGTTCCAACCGCCTGTGTCTTTGTGAGACGCAGAGTAGGTGAAAGGATGATCTCCGCATGTGTGCTTCCCACCGTGAAGCATGGAGGAGGAGGTGTGATGTTGTGGGGTTGCTTTGATGGTGACACTGTCTGTGATTTATTTAGAATTCAAGGCACACTTAACCAGCATGGCTACCACAGCATTCTGCAGCGATATGCTCTCCCATCTGGTTTGTGCTTAGTGGGACTATCATTTGTTTTTCAACATGACAATGTCCCAAAACACACCTCCAGGCTGTGTAAGGGCTGTTTGACCAAGAATGAGAGTGATGGAATGTTTCATCAGATGACCTGGCCTCCACAATCACCCGACCTCAAGAAAAGCAGCCAACAAGTGCTCAGCATATGTGGAAACTCCTTCAAGACTACTGGTTGAGAGAATGCCAAGAGAGTGCAAAGCTACTGTGCATGTGATGGCTACTTTGAATAATCTCAAATGTATTTTGATTGGTTTAACACTTTTCTGGTTACTACATTATTCCATATGTGCTATTTCATAGTTTTGATGTCTAGTAAAAATAAAGAAAAACCCTTGAATGAGTAGGTGTGTCCAAACCGAACCTTTGACTGGCAATATATATATATATATATATATATATATATATATATATATATATATATATATATATATATATATATATATATATATATATATATATATATATATATATATTTACCCAAAACATATGGAACTGATGCATACAATTACATTGATGGAAGCTACAATCTATCTGGAATATTAAAGCTGATCTACAACCTAAAACAAATAAAAAAAATAACAGTTCTTGTGCTGACGTTGCTTCCAGAAGCCGTTTGGAACTTGATGCAACCGAGGACAGACGAGTTTTACGCGCTACACGCGTCAGCACTCGGCGGTCCCGTTCTGTGAGCTTGTGTGGCCTACCACTTTGCGGCTGAGCCATTGTTGCTCCTAGACATTGCCACTTCACACTTCACAATAACAGTCTTACAGTTGACCAGAGCAGCTCTATCAGGGAAGAAATTTGACGAACTGACTTGTTTGAAAGGTGGCATCCTATGACGGTGCCACGTTGAAAGTAATTTAGCTCTTCAGTAAGGCCATTCTACTGCCAATGTTTGTCTATGGAGATTGCATGGCTGTGTGCTTGATTTTATACACCTGTCAGCAACGGGTTTGGCTGAAACAGCTGAATCCACTAATTTGAAGGTGTGTTCACATACTTTTGTATATATATAGCATACTTCAATTCCTTTTTTAAACCGGTACTGGGTTACTTTCAGACAAGTCCAGTGACACTTGTGGGTGTCGTAAAGCAAAACGGAGAACACCATCGTTTGGACGCTATAGACGTTTTCGTGAGAAGACCGATTTTCGGGATGTCTCCTGGTCTGACAAACAGTGCTGTAGTTCTGCCACTTTCCACCGCAAATGCAGAAGGCCGACATGGCGTACCCGGTGGATTGAGACGCAGCCAATACAACAAAAAAACAGACGCATTTTGATTTTGATAATATTATGTTATTTAGGGCTTGGGGGATGAGGGTTTGGGGGCTGAGGGCTTGGGGGATGAGGGCTTGGAGGTTGTGGGCCTGGGGGCTGAGGGGGATAGATGGGTATGGGATGTGAATGGTGGGAGGGTTTAAGCAGGCATAGCCAATCAGGGCAGGTTATAGGGAAACCATCATGTTCACATTTTCCCAATAACTAACTCTAACTCCTAGGCCCTTCATGTAGATCTGAAAGGATTAGTAATGACTCAAAGCCATTAGATGAATGTGCTGTATTACTTACACCTATACACCTTTCAGATCTGTCTAAGTGCCTATAGGGGAGAGGAGCTGTAGGGACCATATGGAACTGGACAATAGGCAGGAATAAAACAGAGCCAGCAGTGACTCTGTGTACGAGTTGATTCAACAATGATGACCCTAAATATCCTGTAAGGAAAGAGCACCAGGACACGAGCTCTATATGAACCAGTCCAATGAAATTATGTGGATGTTCAGACAACATGAAACATGAATAGCATGAAAGAAAATCACTATTTCATGTTTACTGGGAACCATTTATTAGTGTGTTCTTGTGTGCAATGACATACTGTACATGTTACATGCACATACTGTATTGATCTGTATTTGTGCGTATGCATGTGCATGTATTTACACTTATGAGTTATGTCTGTTGTCCAGGGATTCTTCTGGATGCTGGTGTGTGTGTGTGTGCGCACCTGTGTGTATGTGTTACCTGCGAGTTATGCCTGCTGTCCAGGCCATCCTCAGAGTGCTGTCCCTCAGGACTCCAGCTGCCTACTCTCTGGGACATCTCCTGAGCCCGCACTGTCACCCACGACTGGCTCT
The DNA here is from genome assembly GCF_057628025.1 of Oncorhynchus mykiss. NCBI lineage: Eukaryota > Metazoa > Chordata > Actinopteri > Salmoniformes > Salmonidae > Oncorhynchus > Oncorhynchus mykiss. The sequence continues at coordinate 61,180,266 of NC_143034.1, forward strand.
CTGGAACCCCCCCCTCCACCGGTCTACAACACACAGACAGTCAGACAGGCCCCTTGCACACACACACTCACCCCATCCGTCCACCGGTCTACAACACACACACACAGTCAGACCCGGGACATATATACACATGGATAGGCAAACACGGACACACGCATGCATACACACAAACCAGGCTCCATATACATCACCTTCATCAGACCCTTGCATTCAGCGCTTGTATGAGGCTAACTGAATGCACTCATCCCCACAAACCCATACACCAGCCTTTCTGAACACACTACACACACACATACACACACAGGTCCTCTACACGTGAGGCATGTCCGCCCAGCGTGTCGTCCTGCTCCTCCTTCTTGTGGATGACACTCCACCTGTGGAGCCACTACCCATCCTCCCTCTGGCTGCAGAGAAAGAGGGAGAGAGAAAACAGAGAGAGAGGGAGAGGACAGAGAGAGAGACCCAGAGAGAGAGTTGGAGGGGGGGGGGGGGGGGTCTACTCACAGGCTGTTGATGGGATCTGCCGGTTGGGTAGGAGGGAGGCTGAGAGGCCCGTCCTGGATGGGGGAGGGCGGCTCCACGCGCTGAAACAGTAATGTCGTTCGATTCTGTGTGAGATACAACATGGCCGCCGGCTTTAAGGTAGACATACAGGAAATGGGGAAGGTGGAGAAGAAAGTGAGTTCAGAGCAGGTCACAGCATCCAGGGAGGAGGAAGGGTTTCAGTCAGCAGGGGCTGACTGAGCCAGAGCGCATTCTGGGAGGGGAGTTGGAGTCCTGCTGTAAATGTGAGAATGGAAGGCTCATGCCAATGAATCATCTACTTCCAGGTCACCATGAATGAAGGGCATTAACCAGAGCCATAGCCACTGTATTTGACCTACAGTATACAGTACCTAGCTATGGATTTGGAAGTCTTCCGTTGGACGCTACAAAGAGGTCTGGATTTGTCTGGCATTAATTAAGGTCTTTGTCTACAGTATTTTTTATCTGATCAGACAATGTGCAAATGTTGCTCATAGGAACACATCTCAAATGACACTATTTCTGATTTTCACCTAGGCTTTGATTCAAAAGAAGTGCACTATAACATGAAAAGGGTGCTATTCAATACACAACCCAATCGACAGGATGGACAGTGTTTACCTCTCGACCTGATTGGATTTCAACCTTGACTTTTGACCCCCATTTGACCTCAAGCAGCTAAATGATCACTATCGGCAACCAGGAAATGAGAATCGGTGGGTGGAGTTTGAGCCAGTCCAACAATCCGTTAGAGCAGTAGAACAGCAAGACCAGGGAGGGAATAAGAAAGAGTTGAACAAGGCAGAACATCAGTGCAAAAACCCAATGGACAGATCCATCAGGAAGAGAACATTCAAAGTCTCTGTTGAAAACAGATGTTGACACATAAGGAGAGGAGGGAGAATAGTCAGGAAATAATATACAAATGATGATAGAGAAAGGAAGAGAGGAGGAGAGGATGAGAAAAGGAAAGAAGAGGTAGAAGTCCATGTGAGTGAATATCGAGAGAGAAAGGGGACACAAAGAGGGATAGGGGAAGGATGAAAAAGAGAGAGGAAGACGAGGACTGGGAGTAGACCTGTTGGGAACATACTCTTAGAAAAAAGGGTTCCAAAGGGTTCTTTGGATGTCCCCATAGGAACATCATTTTTGGTTCCAGGAAGAACTGTTTTGGGTTCCAGGCAGAACCCTTTGTAGAAGGGATTTATATAGAACCCAAAGGGGTTCTACCTGGAACCAAAAGGGTTACATCTGGAACCAAAAAGGGTACATCAAATGGTTCTCCTATGGGGACAGCTTAAGAACTCTTTTAGGTTCTGGATAGCACCTGTTTTTCTTAGTGTAGGTGAAATGCATGGTGGGAGTAAGTGTGTTCAAATAACCACATACAGTGTCATTCAGTTATTACACATCCACTTAAAACTGACCAACTGCTACTTTTATGTCCGTAAGATATCTGGGAAAATGTTGTTGGGCTGCATTTGGTTTCCAGCTGTGGGCCATAAACCATGCCGGCAGTGGGCCACTCCTGGGCCAGTATATACTTGCTAGCTGGAACGGATTATCAATGGTAAGTAGCTGTTTTGGTTTAAGGTTTTCACGAGCCATGGAGGGTCAAGTTTAAAGTGGATGGATCACGAAGGTTCCAGGTCATACAAGGAAATAGCACACAAATATTTTTCCAAACAATATTTGTCCAATCGTCATTTCTAAACACTTGGAACAGTTCTTGTCTGAACCTGAACCATTCGAAGCAAGGGTATTCCCATTCTCCAGGTCCCACCCCTAGTCTCACATCATGATGCACATGCTTATCTATGGCAACAAGCTCTACCTGGAATCATGCAGGGAAGAAACGCTCATCACTGGGATGGATGCTACCCTTCACTAGGTCTCTCCTTATCTAACACTATGGTAATAATACTGTCTGAGATGGTGCAAGGGGGAGGGAAGTCCACTCCTCTGCTCCTGTCCTTCTGTAAGCAAGTAGCAGAAGGGGTGGGGGTTGGCAAGGAGGGGAAGAGAGGTGGGGGTGCAAGGGGTAGGGAAGTCCACTCCTCGGCTCCTGTCCTTCTGTAAGCAAGTAGCAGCAGGGGTGGGGGTTGGGAAGGAGGGGAAGAGAGGTGGGGGTGCAAGGGGTAGGGAAGTCCACTCCTCGGCTCCTGTCCTTCTGTAAGCAAGTAGCAGCCGGGGTGGGGGTTGGCAAGGAGGGGAAGAGAGGTGGGGGTGCAAGGGGGAGGAGAGTGAGGGGCAGCTCAATAAGAGGAGGTGTAGAGAGGGGTACAGGGGAGAGGGGAGAGGATGTGTAGGGGTAAAGGGTGGCAGAGCAGACATTGGCTGGAGAGCAGGATGGGCGACGATTGGATGAGGATGTTGCAGTGACACCATAAATTATCGTCATCGGGCTGTGACATGTCATGTGAGCATGCTGAAGAGTCTGAAAAGTTTGATAACATTTGTTGCCCAAGAAACGTCCGTGTGTGAGAGTTTGTGCTCTGTACATGTTTGTGGTCACGGGTAAGTACACCTTGGGAGCATTAGAGTAAAAGCACGAGGACCAGCTGGGTAGTATGGTTGTGGTTGTGAATGAAGACCAAGGATATGACATGGTCACGGTCAAATGTTCAATGACTTGACTAAGTATTGGGTGACCAACTCTTGAGTCTTCTCAGCTTGTCTTATGAGTCTTCCATTGTAGTTTGACAGGTGATAGAGGGTGGTTTCTACAGTTGTTTAGATGGTATCCTCCTTAGATAGCTCCATCATGTTCCTGAGGAATTCCTGTGACTTATCCAATCAAACTATCCCCTGACTCATACTGTAGGTCCCATCCAACCAACTCTTCAAGAAGCATGTACGTATACAAATCTATACACATGGCTAAGGCAGGCTTGAGGTCAGTTTTTAAAGCTCAGACAGAGCCAGACTCTCTCAACTAACTCCTAGATCTTTCAATATCCTGCCTCTCTCACGCCCTTCACATCATGTGTCAGAGAAAAAGAGGATCACTGTTTAAACTTTGAATTTAGTGACTATCCCTTCAAGACCAACCTCTTCCTTGTGCTATCCTGCAAGGAAGGAATGCCAGATGGCAGAAATGAAGTCATGAGGAATTGACATGGCTGAGAGTTGTGTATAGAGAGTGGTAGCAGGTGGCCATAGCAGAGCAGGGAAAGTGGCATGCTTAGAGTGCAGTGAGAGAGGAGGAGTAGGAGGAGAGGAGGAGTAGGACTCTGTCTGTAAAATAGGAAACCGTGTATGTGTGTGCGTGAGAAATACAAATAAAACAAAATAAAACCATCTCCGTCATTTAAAACGTCATCTTTTACTTTACACTTAAAATGTTTCTGTAACTGTGTTACAAATACTGCTACAATTTGAACGTTTTATCGTCAGTGGCATCACATGTGACTACATAAACACAAGATCCATTGTATTGGTTGTATATGCATTCTCTCTGTCAACAGGGAATAGGGGGCTACAGTGCAATGCTACAGTCCAGGGTGTAGGGCAACAGTCCAAGGCCAGGGTGTGGCTAAAAGGCTTGGGAAGACAAGCATCATCATCATCATCATCATCATCACCAGCAGTGGATTCACAGCCAGGGAAAGGGAGGATAAAGAGGAACAGGCTTAGGTGAGGAATGTGCATTAACGTTGTACAGTCTTCGCCATCCGGAGCTGTGACAAAGACACCCAGCCCAAAACAATTCAACGATGATCGAGAGGGTTCTCTATAGCAAGAAAAGTGCCTCTTCTTTAGAAATAATTGTGATTCAGAATTATATCATTGTGCTTGAAATATAATCAGCTGGTTTTCTGTATAGATGCTCTAGCAATAATATAATATGTAAAAATGTAATATAACATGGACCAGTGACATACTTTGTCCACCAGAGGGCCTCACAGAGTTTTATATCGACTAGGAAGGAAGGGAGGATGGAAGAACACAGAGAGGCAAGACAAGAGTGGTAAAACCCAATGGCAATGGTCCTCTAACCTTTGACCTCTAACCTTTAGCCAGGTGAGGTCAATGATAACAAGTGACCTTACAATAACGTAGTAAGTAAATGCTATAGTAAGACTGGGTGGGCGTGGTTATGGGTTGTCACAGCTCCGCTTTGACCCCTGTACTAACGGCACAGCAGTATTTCTAGTCAGTCTGACTCTGCCCTCAGTCAGTCTGCGTGGTCTGAAGGTTTGGGGATGGTTCCTAGGGACGGTAGTTGTACCTGCTCCGCCTCTAGCCGCGCCTGAGAGCGCTTGGCCTTGCTCTGCCTGTAGTACTCCATGATCATCATGGCAGCGTAGATCTTCCCCACCGTCAGGTCTGTTGCTGCTGAGAGAGGGACAAGTTACCCTGCACGATTAGACCACTACGTATGGGACCCTGAGCGAGAGGGATGGGAGTAGAGGGGCACGCACGCAGAGAGAGAGACACACACTCACACTGGCAAATACACACATATACACGAACACAGAGCTGATAGTCTTTTCACAAACAGACTCGGACTAAAAAATTATCATGTGTCACATTTTCTCTTTCTCTGGTTAACTGTAGTCTTTCTTTCTTTACATCTTTTCTAGACATAACTGTATTTCTACTGACTGGTGGTCTTCAATCAGAAGACAAGACTCAAGACCACTTCATTGTGTAGATGGGGGACCTGGTAGAGGACTGGACAGTACCAACAGAACTGCTGGGGCTGTTTTGATGCTGTTTTGGCATTCTGAGGCAGGACCGATGGTTCCCCCTCTACTTCTCAATAGAAGGTGGACATGTTGTACTAAGTTCCATTTGGACCTTGTACTTTGTTGTCTCCAAACACATAAACAAAACAGAGCTTCAGAATAGAAAATAAGTGCGATAACAGTCTTTGAAAGAGAGTCATTTCCAGGTTTCTACAGCAGATCACATCTTCACAATAAAAGGGCCTAAAGTCCAGTTCAAAAAAGTGTGTTCACAAGCATTGTGCTATTGGCCATTTCTGTACACCGTTCACCAGCATTGTGCTATTGGCCATTTCTGTACACCGTTCACCAGCATTGTGCTATTGGCCATTTCTGTACACCGTTCACCAGCATTGTGCTATTGGCCATTTCTGTACACCGTTCACCAGCATTGTGCTATTGGCCATTTCTGTACACCGTTTACCAGCATTATGCTATTGGCCATTTCTGTACACCGTTTACCAGCATGCTAAATTGCCACACATTTTATTTCAATTTGGTTTGAACGTTATTAGCAGGGCACAGAAGCCTGTGCATTCTGGTAAATGTTGGTACAATTAGCAATCTGGTGAGTAGCTATAACACACCTGACCCAGATGCCTTTACCTATACTGTAAATCATGCTTCCTTTCATATAATATACGTCTAATATCTACATCGCAACTAGTGCTTTGGCACTTGTGCATTCATTCTACTCCTGTATGTATTTCTCTGACATGCATAACAGCCAGTGTTCTGACCTACAGTAGCACTGTATGAAATAAACCCCTGGAGTGTTCTGACCTACAGTAGTACTGTATGAACTAAACCCCTGAAGTGTTCTGACCTACAGTAGTACTGTATGAACTAAACCCCTGGAGTGTTCTGACCTACAGTAGTACTGTATGAACTAAACCCCTGGAGTGTTCTGACCAACAGTAGTACTGTATGAACTAAACCCCTGGAGTGTTCTGACCTACAGTAGTACTGTATGAACTAAACCCCTGGAGTGTTCTGACCTACAGTAGTACTGTATGAACTAAACCCCTGGAGTGTTCTGACCTACAGTAGCACTGTATGAACTAAACCCCTGGAGTGTTCTGACCTACAGTAGTACTGTATGAACTAAACCACTGACCTACAGTAGTACTGTATGAACTAAACCCCTGGAGTGTTCTGAACTATAGTAGCACTGTATGAACTAAACCCCTGGAGTGTTCTGACCTACAGTAGTACTGTATGAACTAAACCCCTGGAGTGTTCTGACCTACAGTAGTACTGTATGAACTAAACCCCTGGGGTGTTCTGACCTACAGTAGCACTGTATGAACTAAACCCCTGACCTACAGTAGTACTGTATGAACTAAACCCCTGGAGTGTTCTGATCTACAGTAGCACTGTATGAACTAAAACCCTGGAGTGTTCTGACCTAAAGTAGCACTGTATGAACTAAATCCTTGGAGTGTTCTGACCTACAGTAGCACTGTATGAACTAAACCCCTGGAGTGTTCTGACCTACAGTAGTACTGTATGAACTAAACCCCTGGAGTGTTCTGACCAACAGTAGTACTGTATGAACTAAACCCCTGGAGTGTTCTGAACTACAGTAGCACTGTATGAACTAAACCCCTGACCTACAGTAGTACTGTATGAACAAAACCCCTGGAGTGTTCTGAACTATAGTAGCACTGTATGAACTAAAACCCTGGAGTGTTCTGACCTACAGTAGCACTGTATGAACTAAATCCTTGGAGTGTTCTGACCTACAGTAGCACTGTATGAACTAAACCCCTGGAGTGTTCTGACCTACAGTAGTACTGTATGAACAAAACCTCTGGAGTGTTCTGACCTACAGTAGTACTGTATGAACTAAACCCCTGGAGTGTTCTGACCTACAGTAGTACTGTATGAACTAAACCCCTGGAGTGTTCTGACCTACAGTAGTACTGTATGAACTAAACCCCTAGAGTGTTCTGACCTACAGTAGTACTGTATCAACTAAACCCCTGGAGTGTTCCGACCTACAGTAGCACTGTATGAACTAAACCCCTGACCTACAGTAGTACTGTATGAACAAAACCCCTGGACTGTTCTGAACTATAGTAGTACTGTATGAACTAAACCCTTGGAGTGTTCTGGCCTACAGTAGTACTGTATGAACTAAACCCCTGGAGTTTTCTGACCTACAGTAGCACTGTATGAACTAAACCCCTGGAGTGTTCTGACCTACAGTAGTACTGTATGAACTAAACCCCTGACCTACAGTAGTACTGTATGAACTAAACCCCTGGAGTGTTCTGAACTATAGTAGCACTGTATGAACTAAACCCCTGGAGTGTTCCGACCTACAGTAGCACTGTATGAACTAAAACCCTTGAGTGTTCTGACCTACAGTAGTACTGTATGAACTAAACCCCTGGAGTGTTCTGACCAACAGTAGTACTGTATGAACTAAACCCCTGGAGTGTTCTGACCTACAGTAGCACTGTATGAACTAAACCCCTGGAGTGTTCTGACCTACAGTAGTACTGTATGAACTAAACCCCTGGAGTGTTCTGACCTACAGTAGTACTGTCTGAACTAAACCCCTGACCTACAGTAGTACTGTATAAACTAAACCCCTGGAGTGTTCTGAACTATAGTAGCACTGTATGAACTAAACCCCTGACCTACAGTAGTACTGTATGAACTAAACCCCTGGAGTGTTCTGAACTATAGTAGCACTGTATGACCTAAACCCCTGGAGTGTTCCGACCTACAGTAGCACTGTATGAACTAAAACCCTTGAGTGTTCTGACCTACAGTAGTACTGTATGAACTAAACCCCTGGAGTGTTCTGACCAACAGTAGTACTGTATGAACTAAACCCCTGGAGTGTTCTGAACTATAGTAGCACTGTATGAACTAAACCCCTGACCTACAGTAGTACTGTATGAACTAAACCCCTGGAGTGTTCTGAACTATAGTAGCACTGTATGACCTAAACCCCTGGAGTGTTCCGACCTACAGTAGCACTGTATGAACTAAAACCCTTGAGTGTTCTGACCTACAGTAGTACTGTATGAACTAAACCCCTGGAGTGTTCTGACCAACAGTAGTACTGTATGAACTAAACCCCTGGAGTGTTCTGACCTACAGTAGCACTGTATGAACTATACCCCTGGAGTGTTCTGACCTACAGTAGTACTGTCTGAACTAAACCCCTGACCTACAGTAGTACTGTATGAACTAAACCCCTGGAGTGTTCTGACCTACAGTAGTAATGTCTGAACTAAACCCCTGACCTACAGTAGTACTGTATGAACTAAACCCCTGGAGTGTTCTGAACTATAGTAGCACTGTATGAACTAAACCCCTGGAGTGTTCTGACCTACAGTAGTAATGTCTGAACTAAACCCCTGACCTACAGTAGTACTGTATGAACTAAACCCCTGGAGTGTTCTGAACTATAGTAGCACTGTATGAACTAAACCCCTGACCTACAGTAGTACTGTATGAACTAAACCCCTGGAGTGTTCTGAACTATAGTAGCACTGTATGAACTAAACCCCTGGAGTGTTCCGACCTACAGTAGCACTGTATGAACTAAAACCCTTGAGTGTTCTGACCTACAGTAGTACTGTATGAACTAAACCCCTGGAGTGTTCTGACCAACAGTAGTACTGTATGAACTAAACCCCTGGAGTGTTCTGACCTACAGTAGTACTGTATAAACTAAACCCCTGGAGTGTTCTGACCTACAGTAGCACTGTATGAACTAAACCCCTGGGGTGTTCTGACCTACAGTAGCACTGTATGAACTAAACCCCTGACCTACAGTAGTACTGTATGAACAAAACCCCTGGACTGTTCTGAACTATAGTAGTACTGTATGAACTAAACCCTTGGAGTGTTCTGGCCTACAGTAGTACTGTATGAACTAAACCCCTGGAGTTTTCTGACCTACAGTAGCACTGTATGAACTAAACCCCTGGAGTGTTCTGACCTACAGTAGTACTGTATGAACTAAACCCCTGACCTACAGTAGTACTGTATGAACTAAACCCCTGGAGTGTTCTGAACTATAGTAGCACTGTATGAACTAAACCCCTGGAGTGTTCCGACCTACAGTAGCACTGTATGAACTAAAACCCTTGAGTGTTCTGACCTACAGTAGTACTGTATGAACTAAACCCCTGGAGTGTTCTGACCAACAGTAGTACTGTATGAACTAAACCCCTGGAGTGTTCTGACCTACAGTAGCACTGTATGAACTAAACCCCTGGAGTGTTCTGACCTACAGTAGTACTGTATGAACTAAACCCCTGGAGTGTTCTGACCTACAGTAGTACTGTCTGAACTAAACCCCTGACCTACAGTAGTACTGTATAAACTAAACCCCTGGAGTGTTCTGAACTATAGTAGCACTGTATGAACTAAACCCCTGACCTACAGTAGTACTGTATGAACTAAACCCCTGGAGTGTTCTGAACTATAGTAGCACTGTATGACCTAAACCCCTGGAGTGTTCCGACCTACAGTAGCACTGTATGAACTAAAACCCTTGAGTGTTCTGACCTACAGTAGTACTGTATGAACTAAACCCCTGGAGTGTTCTGACCAACAGTAGTACTGTATGAACTAAACCCCTGGAGTGTTCTGAACTATAGTAGCACTGTATGAACTAAACCCCTGACCTACAGTAGTACTGTATGAACTAAACCCCTGGAGTGTTCTGACCTACAGTAGTAATGTCTAAACTAAACCCCTGACCTACAGTAGTACTGTATGAACTAAACCCCTGGAGTGTTCTGAACTATAGTAGCACTGTATGAACTAAACCCCTGGAGTGTTCTGACCTACAGTAGTAATGTCTGAACTAAACCCCTGACCTACAGTAGTACTGTATGAACTAAACCCCTGGAGTGTTCTGAACTATAGTAGCACTGTATGAACTAAACCCCTGACCTACAGTAGTACTGTATGAACTAAACCCCTGGAGTGTTCTGAACTATAGTAGCACTGTATGAACTAAACCCCTGGAGTGTTCCGACCTACAGTAGCACTGTATGAACTAAAACCCTTGAGTGTTCTGACCTACAGTAGTACTGTATGAACTAAACCCCTGGAGTGTTCTGACCAACAGTAGTACTGTATGAACTAAACCCCTGGAGTGTTCTGACCTACAGTAGTACTGTATGAACTAAACTCCTGACCTACAGTAGTACTGTATGAACTAAACCCCTGGAGTGTTCTGACCTACAGTAGTGCTGTATGAACTAAACCCCTGACCTACAGTAGTACTGTATGAACTAAACCCCTGGAGTGTTCTGACCTACAGTAGTACTGTATGAACTAAACCCCTGGAGTGTTCTGACCTACAGTAGCACTGTATGAACTAAAACCCTTGAGTGTTCTGACCTACAGTAGTACTGTATGAACTAAACCCCTGGAGTGTTCTGACCAACAGTAGTACTGTATGAACTAAACCCCTGGAGTGTTCTGACCTACAGTAGTACTGTATAAACTAAACCCCTGGAGTGTTCTGACCTACAGTAGCACTGTATGAACTAAACCCCTGGGGTGTTCTGACCTACAGTAGCACTGTATGAACTAAACCCCTGACCTACAGTAGTACTGTATGAACTAAACCCCTGGAGTGTTCTGACCTACAGTAGCACTGTATGAACTAAAACCCTGGAGTGTTCTGACCTACAGTAGCACTGTATGAACTAAACCCTTGGAGTGTTCTGACCTACAGTAGCACTGTATGAACTAAACCCCTGGAGTGTTCTGACCTACAGTAGTACTGTATGAACTAAACCCCTGGAGTGTTCTGACCTACAGTAGCACTGTATGAACTAAACCCCTGACCTACAGTAGTACTGTATGAACAAAACCCCTGGAGTGTTCTGAACTATAGTAGCACTGTATGAACTAAACCCTTGGAGTGTTCTGGCCTACAGTAGTACTGTATGAACTAAACCCCTGGAGTGTTCTGAACTATAGTAGCACTGTATGAACTAAACCCCTGGAGTGTTCTGACCTACAGTAGTACTGTATGAACTAAACCCCTGGAGTTTTCTGACCTACAGTAGCACCGTATGAACTAAACCCCTGGAGTGTTCTGACCTACAGTAGTACTGTATAAACTAAACCCCTGGAGTGTTCTGACCTACAGTAGTACTGTATGAACTAAACGCCTGGAGTGTTCTGACCTACAGTAGTACTGTATGAACTAAACCCCTGGAGTGTTCTGACCTACAGTAGCACTGTATGAACTAAACCCCTGGAGTGTTCTGACCTACAGTAGTACTGTATGAACTAAACCCCTGAAGTGTTCTGACCTACTGTAGTACTGTATGAACTAAACCCCTGGAGTGTTCTGACCTACAGTAGTACTGTATGAACTAAACCCCTGGAGTGTTCTGACCTACAGTAGTACTGTATAAACTAAACCCCTGGAGTGTTCTGACCTACAGTAGTACTGTATGAACTAAACCCCTGGAGTGTTCTGACCTACAGTAGCACTGTATGAACTAAATCCCTGGAGTGAAAAGACTACTATAGAGAGTTGGTCTATAGAGAGGCACCCCCTGATCTCAGGCACAGAGCTGGGCAGACAGCCTGCTGGTATTGGATCCGGTGGAGGCGTGATGTTGGGCCTACAGAACAGGCCTGGAATCAGTGGAATGGGCTGTTGGAAGTATTGCATTGGGACTTTAGGATGAGGCCTGCTGTGTACAGTTGTTAGGTTGGGTGGAGGTGTGATATGGGAAAAGAAAAGAGGTCTATATTGGTGTGTGGGGACTGGGGCTGGGGGATGGGGTACATGGCCTGCTGTAGGGAAATGGGGCTAGGGCTGGTGGAGGTGTATGGAGGCTGGAGATGGAGATCCCATATTAGGTGTGTCGTCTTCGAGGATTGGACTGGTGGGAATCATGGGATCCTGTGTGCGTGTGTTGGTATGTGTCTATGTGTAGATAATAAGTGTGTGTGTGTGTGTGTGTGTGTGTGTGTGTGTGTGTGTGTGTGTGTGTGTGTGTGTGTGTGTGTGTAGGGGGCTGTGCCTGCTGTATCAGAGGGTGCAGCAGTGAAGGAGACTGGTTGAGAGAAGCTGTCCTCAGGTGGCATGAAGAAGTAGACAGACACTGGCATCGCGTCGCGGTCCAAACACACTGCAACTTACACTTATGTGGCGTGACTAAGAGGTCCAGGGTCTTCTGGGAGAGATTGGGCCAAATCGCCATCATCTCTTTCCTCAGCTCCGCATCCATCTGGTGTTTGTCCACACCTCCTACACACACGCAATGACACACACACACAAGCAGGCACATGCACACACACACACGCACCAGTGTATACACACACATATAATAGCAACACACACACATAAACACACACATTCACATCAATACAAATACACAGCAGAGCCATAGAGGTGTAAGAATTGACGCACAGACATGAAAACACACACAAGCACGCAGACACAAGAGAATGTGTTTGTTAATAGAGGTGAGCTTTGACTCCCAGTTTAAATGTATAGTGTGGATGAGCCATGTAACACAGAGACATGGGCATTAAATGTCTGGCCATCTTCACTTTAATTGGGCCAACCAAATAAAGTGAGACTTAATTACATTGGAACTATGATTGTTATTTCATATAAGAACTCTATAAAGTCTACAAAAAGAGAACTGTAGCCTATTTGAAACCCTATTACACTGACAGTATGGCTGGTAGTACACATTACATTCTATTGGTTAATAAGAACCATACAAACTCTATAGAAAAAGAGCTGTACTTAGGACACCGTGGGAGAAGCAGAGGGGCCGCTGTAGGTCTCAGGGACAGCAGGGTACACACGATACACAACCACCTTACAGTAGCAGACTGCCCTGCTCTGTTCTAGGGAAGACAAGAAACAGGGGGAAGAGATGGTGAAAAGGCAAGCAGGAAAGAGGGGTTCCAAACCTTCCGTACCCTTGGCGATCTTGATGTCCAGCGCCGTGCGGATCAGGGCCATCAGGGTGGAGTTGAAGTGGACTGAGTTGTCGTCGGCGACCGGGAGGTCCATCCGCAGCAGCCTCTGTTGCAAAGAGACAATCGGGGGAAGGTGGGTGAGTAAAAAAGGCCCGCCCCCCAAGAAGTGGAGGTATAGGTGTGCTCTGAACCTCCAGGTGAGGAGAGAGGGAAAGGGGGTTGGGGAGAGGGGGGAGCTCTGTCATTTTTTGTAGCAGGTTCTATGAGTCTGTCTGTCAATCTGTACGTATGTCTATCAACTATACAATGTGTCATTGGCACTGCTATGCCAGTTATGGCAGCTGTTTGGCAGCTGAGTTGTTATTTGGTACTGTCAGTACCAAAAAGATGTAAACATTGATATTTCAGTCATTTGATCCATTCATGGCGGTGACAAATGATAGCATTATTTCTTTACAGCCTGTGAGAGCCAAAGGGTTAAAAAAGTTAACATTACACTACCACTACTGATTACTATGAGTTGGTTGGTTCCTCTTGTGGGTGTTACCTTGTAACAGTCCTTGTTGTGTTACTTAGGAGGACCTCACAGGTTCAGTAGTGTCACAGCATTATTTATGCCTTCTCTGATAGAGGTTGTAGGATGAAGTTAGACTCTGATCCAATGTCAGCTTTTTGCGTTTTCCCCTTGAATGGTTTAGTTCAGGATTATGGGATATTAATCTGATTCTAGATCAGTAAGAGAAGACAGCTGGCTGCCACTAACAGAGCTCCCCGTAGCGGATTGGAGATTCACAGAGTTCAACAGAGACCAGGCCATAAAGCGATAAACCAAAACTGAGGGACAGGGGGAGGGGAACGTCATCATTTTCATTTATTCTTTATCCACCTTCTGGTCTTGTCAATATAAGAGAAATGGACACGAGCCAACACACGCACACATGCACAGACAACACACACAGACAACGTGACGTTAGTGTGTGTGAGACAGGCTCGCAGTAACCGTTGTCACTGCGACATCCCAGACATGCAGCAAGACCATGCCAACAATTCCGCTCCGCTCCCCCAAAACCCTGTGACACATACCCCATCCTCCCCTGTCCCCCCCATGCAACATGCAGTGCACACACATATTGCTTCACAGGACAAGCAGCGGCACAGCCGTACACAGAAAGCATCCTCTGTGTGGTCTAATAATACAATAATGTTTATCTGTTTTGGTTTAGTAGTGGTGACATCATTGAAACTACATGTGCTAAATCTATAGGAGATATTAAATGAAGGGCTGTTGTTGTCATACAGAGACAATCTCTCAATGAATAATGGGTGCAGGGCCAGACAGAGTTAATAGGTGAGCGTGAGAACAGAATTCAGCCGATCAAGGTAATCTAAGAAAATCAAGATGGCCGCTGCGGCAGCCATTTTTTTAAAGGTAAGATCGTCTGAGGTTTTAGGTTAGGCTGCCTTAGGCCTGAGGAGGGCTATACAATAAGTATTAGGGGGTGGGGAAAAATACATCTCGTTATCCGAAAATAATTGAAAAGAGAGAGGGGGGTTGGTTGTGAATTGCATTTTAGAGACCGTTTTCAAAGCAAAAGAAGGGAGAAGTTGGAGGTTGAGAAGAGGTTGGAGGATGAGAGAGAAAAAAGACATCAGAGATATAAACAGCGAGTGATAAGAAAAAGAGGTTGAAAGTGATAGAATAAAAGAAAGATCTACCACCACACAAGCTGGTCGAGTCTGTAACACAGCATCCTGCCTGAAGACTACTGTCTGTCTCTACAGAACAGAGGAGAGTGGGGGTGAGAATTTAACACTACACATACAGGGGACATTATTCTGTGGGTCAGAGGCGAAGGTCAAGTGTGAGGGTTTTGACCTCTCTCATTGGGCCGGTAAGTAGTGATGGTGGGTGGGGGATAGGGGACAGGTGAAGGGCAAGAAGGGGAGTCTGTGGGTTTTTAATGTCAAACTAAGGTCATCACCTAGAGATGACAGTTTACACAGGGAAAGGGGAGAGAGGTATTTTCAAAGACTGGACTGCTATGGTTACCCCCAGACACAGTAGATGGAGGTGGTGGGGGATGAAAGGTTAGAGGTCAAAGTCTGAAGGAGGGGTTATATTACAGGGGACACTTCAGGAGGGAGGCTGTTAGGACTGAGGGACAAAATGGAGGGAGGAGAAGAAGGGAGAGAAAAGAGAGGATAAAGCAGAGAGATGGGGCAGGGAGAGGAGAGATGAGCTGAGCTGATAGGAATGAATGAACAGAGGACAGAAAGACAGAGAGATGCAGATATGCAGAGAGAGAGAGATGGAGGCAGGGAGAGGAGAGATGAGCTGAGCTGATAGGAATGAATGAACAGAGGACAGAAAGACAGAGAGATGCAGATATGCAGAGAGAGAGAGAGGGGCAGGGAGAAATATAAGGAGAAATAGAAAGATAGAGAAATGGCAAAGTGAAGAATAGAAAGAGAGAGAGAGATGCGGAGAGAGGGATGCTAGAGATCGAGGTAGAGGTAAGAATTAGCAGAGATGCAGGTAGGGAGAGCAGCTGGGAGCATAAGGAGGGTTTGAGGGACAGTAAGTTCTGGCAGTAGAGAGATCTTCTGTGCCTACAGACTGTTCTGCTAGCTGCCCCTGAGGCTCACAGCGATCTGCCTATGAAGGGACACGTGTGTGTCATAAGGGTGTCATAATGTGTCGTAATGGTGTCATAATGTGTTGTAAGGTTTATAATAGGGGGTATGAGGTTATATTAGAGCAGTGGTCACTACCATCCCTGGTCTGAGAGAGAGGGTGTGTAGGACAGGTTTCTGTCCTTGATTCTGTTGGTCAGCTAATCAGCAAGACCTTGATTAGTTGAATCAGAGAACTGTTAGTTCTCCAGAACCAGGGTTGGTGACAACCAAACGAGTTGGGTATATGAGTGTGTGTTAGAATATCTGAAGGATTTCACAGGTATATAAGGGTATTTAACGGGCATGAGTGTGAGTCGGTGTGTGTGTGACTGTGTATGACAGTGTGTGAGAGAGGTAATGGCAGTGCCCGTGTGGTGGTGGGGGTGAAGGGGCAGGCATGCGAGTGGCAGGTTAGGAGGAGGGGAGGAGACAGCATGTGAAGAGGAGGGGACTGGAAACAGAGTAGAACTGCATTGACAGAAGAACGGGGACGTGTGGAACCTGAAGATTTTACTACAGGGCCCAAGAGATTCTACTACAAAAAAGAGGCTAGACGTTATTTTGTGGCAATGATAACAGTTAACTGGTTAGCAAACTACACAACCAACTAGATAGACAACAAACTATATTCAGCTCTCTGTCCTCTACCCAGAAAATACATCCTGATTTGTATATGTTGGACTACTGTACAAGTAAAGACAGAGACCTGCTCCTCTGTGTGTGTGTGTGTGTGTGTGTGTGTGTGTGTGTGTGTGTGTGTGTGTGTGTGTGTGTGTGTGTGTGTGTGTGTGTGTGTGTGTGTGTGTGTGTGGGTGTGTGTGTGTGTGTGTGTGTGTGTGTGTGTGTGTGTGTGTGTGTGTGTGCCTGTGTGTGTCTGTGTGTGTGTGTGTGTGTGTGTGTGTGTGTGTGTGTGTGTGTGTGTGTGTGTGTGTGTGTGCCTGTATGTGTCTCTGTGTGTGTGTGTGTGTGTGTGTGTGTGTGTGTGTGTGTGTGTGTGTGTGTGTGTGTGTGTGTGTGTGTGTGTGTGTGCCTGTGTGTGTGTGTGTGCCTGTGTGTGTGTTTGCAGTAGCGCCATCCACAGGACGGAGAGACTCAGAGGACAGAAGTCTTACGGACCTTCCAAGCCCGGCTGCACACGCATACTGGTGTGTGTGTATGTATGTGTTTTTGTCTGTGCATGTGTGTTTAGCTGTGTGTATACACTATTTTGCCAGCTTGGCCAAACATTCATATATATTTTTGTATAAATAGATATGTTTAATATTTTTCCACTAGTATACATTAAAGAGGTCACTCTAATGTACACACCTGTTTAGAGTCAATATGGAAGTTTGAGACCCCCGAAGAGTACTTTAGCCAAAGCTCCTATAGTTACCACAGCTGATTTGATGTATTCTATTCCACTATGCACTCTACTCAGATTCTTGTAAAGCTTTGACTGGCAAAAACAACGTGTGGGTGTTTGTGTTTGATAATATGTGTGTTTAGAGGTGTGTGTGTGTTTCCGTCAGTATACACGGTGCAAAAGAGCTGAGAAGTTCCCTCCATTCACCCCTTCCTGTGGATAAACCTGTCTGGCCTTTGTCCCTTGACCCTAACCCCCCCGCCCCCCGCCCCTACCCTCCTCCCCATTCCCCACAACGACATCAGCACTCCCCTTCATCAAATAACAAAAGAGAAGAAGAAAATGGAGATAAAGCAAAATATCAGAAACAAAATGTATAGAGAAGAATACACCAACACTACGGATACACAGTAAAGCGGAGGAAGAGGCACTAAGCCCCCTGGTTCTAGGGGGTCCTGACCTTGTAGGCCACCCGTGCCGGGCACCTGTTCCCCAGGCCTAGCGGAGGGCTCATATGCCTGAGCATGTCATACATATCCCTGCAACTGATCCTGCCACTGCATGTCAGCGCAGCACAGCCACCGCCCCCCACAGCCACAGCCAGAACAGCCACAGCCAACCACAGCCAACCAGAGAGAGAGCAGAGAGAATAAGAGAAGAGAGTAGGGGTGGGAGAAGGGTAGAGAGAGAAGGAGAAGAGGGAGGGAGAGAGAGCAAGAGAGAGCAAGGGAGAGAGAGAGAGGGGGAGAAAGAGAGAGTGAGGGAAGAGAGAGAAGAGGGGGACACAGATAGAAAGAGAGATAGAGAATGAGAGCGAAAGAGAGACCAAAGCAAAAAGTAGAGAGGAGAAAAAAGAAACAAAAACAAAGTTATTTGGCTGGTTTGAGAGCGAGAGACGCAGTGAGGCTGTCTAGAACTGGTCTGAGCGGGCGGGGTGAGGGGGGGTAGAACTGGTCTGAGCGGGCGGGGGTGTATATCTTGTAGAAGATAAGAGGGGGGTATAGGGACGAGGAGGAGCGGAGTTGAGTAGAGTTGGAGACTTTTAGTAGAAGTAAAATATAGTTCTATGCAAGTGGGAAGGGAGGGATTGCATAGAAGAGCAGAGGACTTCAGAGGCAAGCACTGAGCTCCACTGCTGGGACTGGGCAATACCATGATGAGGGTGGGGTGTCAATGCAGTTTCTGTCCTCCCCCCCAAGAACAATGCAATGCTACAGATCCCACAGTGTGTCTAGCACCGCACCTAGCCGTGGTTCAACAGCAAGCAAAACAACAGAAAGAAAAATGACCAAAGGGGAACAATCAGAATTCTTTTTTTTCTTCACAATCAAACTCTTAAAAGTGTTTTATTTATTTTTCATTTCAGTGGTGCACAACGTCATGCTCGTCTGGGTGTCTGCATTGTCCTACACATTCTCCTTTCAGATCAGAATGCAAGTAGAAATGGGCAAAATAAAGAAGAAGAGAGAAAGTATAACAAAAATGAAATCCAATCAGATCAGATAAGCGACACTCATTCCATTCTTGGATGCTGTAGCAGGTGTGGTTGAGGATTTGTAGTGGAAGTCAAACCTTGCAGGCCACTCTATGGGGGCATTTCTTTCCTAAGCCAAGAGGCGGGTCGATAACTCGCAATAAACTGTACATATCCTTATAATGAATGCGACCGCTGCAAAAAGAACAGGAGGAGTTAGAACAAACGTGGAGGACAGATACGACAAGAGAGAACAATGGGAAGAAAGAAGAGCACAAGATTGACAAGAAACAAGATATCATAACAGCAAAATTACTGTACGGTGTACACACACATACTACACACACACACACACACACACACACACATTGTTGTTGCCCGTCACCCATTTGAGCTGTAGTGCTTTTCTTCTGCAATGACACTGCAGTCTTTCCCTGTTCCTACCATTGTCTCAGCCTATCCCTTCTCTGTTTAACCACTTCCTGTCTATTATCGTTCCTGTTTTCCTAATACAACCCATCCCCCGTCTCTCTCAATTCCTCTTCCTAATAGAACCCATCCACGTCTCTCTCAATTCCTCTTCCTAATAGAAACCATCCCCTGTCTCTCTCAATTCCTCTTCCTAATAGAACCCATCCCCGTCTCTCTCAATTCCTCTTCCTAATAGAACCCATCCCCCGTCTCTCTCAATTCCTCTTCCTAATAGAACCCATCCATATGTCTATCTCTCAATTACTCTTCCTAATAGAACCCATCCCCATGTCTCTCTCTCAATTCCTATTCCTAATAGAACCCATCCCCATCTCTCTCTCATTCCCCTCGTTCATTCCCTTCCCCCTCTCTGCCAGCAGTGGTGTGTGCCAGTAATTGGTTGTGTGTGGAGTATAATTAAGGAATAGCTCATTAACTAGAAATGCATGTGAATGCTAAATGGCCTAATGTGTAATAGCCACTTGTCACACAGATTTTCTGTTCCCCCCTCCCTCCTTCCCTCCCTACCTCCCTCCTTCCCTCCCTTGCTTCTTTCCAGAAAATTCTCCTTGTTTTCTTCCATGCCTGTCTTTATCTCAATTCACCATGTTACCAAAACCTTTTAATTCTGATTATTTTGATATTCCTACCCATCTCAGTCGTTCTCATTCTCTCTCTCAATGTCCATTCCCCCACTACTGTCTCTACCACCTTCCCTCAATCTCTCTCCCTCCTCCTCTTCTCTTCTTCTCTCCCTCTACATTGCAGACTACAGGACAGCAGAAGGATAACAGGCACTGGAATACAGATACTAGGAAACTTAGCGTGTTTCAGGTTCCACTGGGGTTGAATATACAGTACAGTAAAGGGGAGGTTTGTTGCCACAGTAAGTTTTGGCAGTATGCAGATTCCAGAGGGGGTGAAGGTGGGGTGGGTGTCTGAACCACACACAGAGAGGGAGAGGGCACAGGGAGGGAGAGATAACTGGATCACTGAGAAGGTTACTGCTCAGATCCATGATCCCACCTACAGCTGCTGTCTTGTGTGGGTTCTTTAGACTGATTTGGGATCAGTTCAACTACAGGAGACTTGGCCTTTATATCCTTTATGACTCTTGTCCTTTATAACTATGGAGTAATTTACTTCATGGTTACTGTACAGCTCCCAGACTCCCACTCTTTTCATCTGATGCTCCCAAAGACTGGACTGGCTAATGAGATCTAGTGCCAGGGTTGATCTAGTGCCAGGGTTGTGTGTGTGTGTGTGTGTGTGTGTGTGTGTGTGTGTGTGTGTGTGTGTGTGTGTGTGTGTGTGTGTGTGTTTCTATGTGATGTGTTCATGTGTGTCACTCACCAAGCTGCTTGGTCATATTCAGCCCATATCCTGACATACTCGTCTAGATGATGTGGGCCGAGGATGGAGGAGTCTCTGGTCAGGTACTCAAAGTTGTCCATGATGACAGCCACGAACAGATTCAGCATCTAAAAACACAAACAGTCACATTATTACACAGTATTATGTCAGCCAAGCAAGTGTGCACTTATAACAGACTAGGGTTGCAAAATAAATTCCCTGGTTTTTGGGAAATCCTGCGCTGTAAACCTCAAGGCATTTTTAACTCAAATACTTCTAATAAGTTGTACCCTAAATCAATAAAAAGCAATTATTACTTAACATGTTTATGTGGTACTGACTCAAAAGTAAATGAGAAGTCACACCAACTAAATGTTTTAAAAATATATTTTCCCTAGCATGCTCTACTGCAGTTAGATTTTTTGGAATTGTTTTTAATGTCTGTGTTTTTGCATGTACATTGAGTGATTGATTGATTAAATGTTATGCTACAATGTATGTTTCTAATCCAATCACTTCATTTTTGCACTTGTTACTGAAATGGTTGTTCCAGTTTAAATGGCTTAGATCGTTTTTTCCCACTGTTCTTAACCCTGGCAGTCAATATGAATGCAGGTTGTGGGTGAATACAGATTTCAACTGTTGGATAGTCTAACGCTGACTAAATCCCAATAGGAATTACACATCACTTTGCAAGCCAGCATAATGTGATTTACAGTTAGGGTTGCAAAATTCTGGTAAATTTCCCAGGATTACTGGAAACCTTTTGGGGAATGTTTGTGGAATTTTGCAAACCTATTTGCATGACTGATGTGGCCTGTAAACTAAGAGTTTCGGGCCACTGTATAAGGCCTTATGATACATGTAATGGTTCAATAATAGTCATACAATTTGCCTAGGAACTCTCTTGGTGAAGACCAAAGGCTTGAAAAATAACGAATTCAACAACCATGTCTCTGTCATTAACAAATACAGTCATGGTTGGTAACTCTACAATTCAATCGAAAAGGCAAGGCACACTGGGAAATTATTGGAGGCATGGCTTAGTGGGAGCGTTACATTTAAGAATACCTTACAAAAAAAAATCTATTTGTATTACACATATGAAGGTAGTACTGCTAACTTCAGCTATTTAAGTTTCTTAACTTTTTTAGTTAATTGGTTTCCTCAAAATGTTTGAGTAGCCAGAACCTATCCGGTTTTGCAGTGTGGTTGGACTATTCTGGATTTCCTGCTTATTCCCTCCTGATTCCGGGAATCCTCCGACTAGGATTTAGGGAATTTTGCAATCCTATAACCGACACTAAGGGGGAAAATATGACTAAAAGGGGAATAGAGAAAGACAGACAGCTAGTGCTTCTCACCAGGAAAGAGCAGAAGAAGATGAAGGACACAAAGTAGAGGTAGGCAAACTGGCTGCCACACTCTGGTTCAGTGTTCCCTGCCAGAGGATCACAGAGCTTCCCTCCAAGACACGACAGCATGATGTCATGCCACGCCTCGCCTGTGGCACTCCTATACAAATACACACCCGTTGGAGACACACGTATGCATGTACTGTACACACAGGCACGCACAAATGTAAACATGCACGCACACACACACACACACACACACACACACACACCTGAAGAGCAGCATGAGAGCTTGGAAGAAAGTCCTGAAGTTGTTGTGTTCGTTGATGGCGCTCCCTTCCTCCTCCTCCATCCCTATGTTCCCAAACAGCTGACAAAACAACAGTGTCAGCATCCTAGGTAATATGGGAGAATGCACAACCTCACACACGTCCCTATGGCAGGCAAGTGTCACTTTCCCTGGATGCTTTTTATAAAGTTCATGTTGATCTGTAAAAATGACCATTCATTTTGACTTGTTTTTCTTCGTGTCTCTACTCACCTGCATCCCGATGATGGCATAGATGAAGAACAGCATGCCGATAAGCAGGCACACGTACGGCAGCGCCTAAACAGACATAAAGAGCTGGAGTACCATTCAATGTGTGTGTGTATATATTCTGTCATCGGTCCCCACAATGATGCTAAGTGGGTTTTGTGCAGAGGTGGGACTAAGTCACTATTATTCGAGTCATGAGCAAGTCTCAAGTGCCAAGTTCCATGTCTTCAGTCGAGTCCCAGAAAGAACAGGTCGAGTCTCGGGTCCAGTCCAAGTCGTGCATTCTAAGGGAAAGTCGAGTCAAGTCACAAGTCAAGTAAACAAATCTATACATGCAATGACTTGTTCCAACTACAAATCCTGGCCTTGGGACTATAAGGTTCTATCTGACATGTCAGAAATGAGTTAGCCACGTATAATAGATCTTTAGATGATTCTTCATATGTCTGTAAAGTTATATTTTTGAAAAAGTACATTAAGTGGAAACATGTAAACTATACAATTCTGTGAGGTCACATCAGTGATGACAGTTATTTGTCTAATGATCATAATGTATGTCTTAATGTATTTGATGTGTTCTGACTATTTTGGTAATATACTAATTCTATCATTTACAGTGCCTTGCGAAAGTATTCGGCCCCCTTGAACTTTGCGACCTTTTGCCACATTTCAGGCTTCAAACATAAAGATATAAAACTGTATTTTTTTGTGAAGAATCAACAACAAGTGGGACACAATCATGAAGTGGAACGACATTTATTGGATATTTCAAACTTTTTTAACAAATCAAAAACTGAAAAATTGGGCGTGCAAAATTATTCAGCCCCCTTAAGTTAATACTTTGTAGCGTCACCTTTTGCTGCGATTACAGCTGTAAGTCGCTTGGGGTATGTCTCTATTGGTTTTGCACATCGAGAGACTGAATTTGTTTCCCATTCCTCCTTGCAAAACAGCTCGAGCTCAGTGAGGTTGGATGGAGAGCATTTGTGAACAGCAGTTTTCAGTTCTTTCCACAGATTCTCGATTGGGTTCAGGTCTGGACTTTGACTTGGCCATTCTAACACCTGGATATGTTTATTTTTGAACCATTCCATTGTAGATTTTGCTTTATGTTTTGGATCATTGTCTTGTTGGAAGACAAATCTCCGTCCCAGTCTCAGGTCTTTTGCAGACTCCATCAGGTTTTCTTCCAGAATGGTCCTGTATTTGGCTCCATCCATCTTCCCATCAATTTTAACCATCTTCCCTGTCCCTGCTGAAGAAAAGCAGGCCCAAACCATGATGCTGCCACCACCATGTTTGACAGTGTGTTCAGGGTGATGAGCTGTGTTGCTTTTACGCCAAACATAACGTTTTGCATTGTTGCCAAAAAGTTCAATTTTGGTTTCATCTGACCAGAGCACCTTCTTCCACATGTTTGGTGTGTCTCCCAGGTGGCTTGTGGCAAACTTTAAACTACACTTTTTATGGATATCTTTAAGAAATGGCTTTCTTCTTGCCACTCTTCCATAAAGGCCAGATTTGTGCAATATACGACTGATTGTTGTCCTATGGACAGAGTCTCCCACCTCAGCTGTAGATCTCTGCAGTTCATCCAGAGTGATCATGGGCCTCTTGGCTGCATCTCTGATCAGTCTTCTCCTTGTATGAGCTGAAAGTTTAGAGGGACGGCCAGGTCTTGGTAGATTTGCAGTGGTCTGATACTCCTTCCATTTCAATATTATCACTTGCACAGTGCTCCTTGGGATGTTTAAAGCTTGGGAAATCTTTTTATATCCAAATCCGGCTTTAAACTTCTTCACAACAGTATCTCGGACCTGCCTGGTGTGTTCCTTGTTCTTCATGATGCTCTCTGCGCTTTTAACGGACCTCTGAGACTATCACAGTGCAGGTGCGTTTATACGGAGACTTGATTACACACAGGTGGATTGTATTTATCATCATTAGTCATTTAGGTCAACATTGGATCATTCAGAGATCCTCACTGAACTTCTGGAGAGAGTTTGCTGCACTGAAAGTAAAGGGGCTGAATAATTTTGCACGCCCAATTTTTCAGTTTTTGATTTGTTAAAAAAGTTTGAAATATCCGTTCCACTTCATGATTGTGTCCCACTTGTTGATTCTTCACAAAAAAATACAGTTTTATATCTTTATGTTTGAAGCATGAAATGTGGCAGAAGGTCGCAAAGTTCAAGGGGGCCGAATACTTTCGCAAGGCACTGTATGTATTCAAATAGCTACAGTCGTAAGAACTGAATATGTCTAATTTAGAAGTGTCTAATAGAACCATATGGCTGAACATACATTAACATTTCTGAACCATAAGCTTATCTTCTAATGCACACCCCTAAAAAGAACTCACTAGAAAACACTTTGGATGGAGCGATGTATGAGAGTCGGGAATCAAGTTCAGGGAGTGAATACATTTAATTAATAAATGAACAAAACAAGAAACAAACCATGCACAGACATGAAACGGGAACACGTGACATAAAGACGACTGGGGAAGGAACCAAACGGAGTGACATAAAGACGACTGGGGAAGGAACCAAACGGAGTGACATAATGACGACTGGGGAAGGAACCCAACGGAGTGACATAAAGACGACTGGGGAAGGAACCAAACGGAGTGACATAAAGACGACTGGGGAAGAAACCAAACGGAGTGACAAAGACGACTGGGGAAGGAACCAAACGGAGTGACATAAAGACGACTGGGGAAGGAACCAAACGGAGTGACATAAAGACGACTGGGGAAGGAACCAAACGGAGTGACATAAAGACGACTGGGGAAGGAACCAAACGGAGTGACATAAAGACGACTGGGGAAGGAACCAAACGGAGTGACATAAAGACGACTGGGGAAGGAACCAAACGGAGTGACATAAAGAGCAGGTAGTCAAGGAGGTGATGGAGTCCAGGTGAGTGTCATTATGCGCGTGACGCTAAAGAGCAGCCTGGTGACCTAGAGGCCGGCGGGGGAGCACGTGACAGTACCCCCTCCTCGACGTGCGGCTCCAGCCGCAGGACGCCGACCAAGATAACGACCCCGGGATCAGGAGCGGACTGGTCACCTCTGCCAAGGCGCGGGAACCTATCAATCCGGCTGAGGCGTGGGAGCATGACGACCTAGAGTGCCGGAGAGAGAGCATACGTGACAGTACCTCCTCCCCGGTGCGTTCGGCTCCAGCCGCAGGACGCCAACCACAGGGACAATCCCGGGGATCCAGAGCGGACAGGTTGCCTCCGCTGAGGAGCAGAAACCTGACAAACCGGCTGAGGAGTGAACCTGATGAGCCGGCTGAGATCTCCCCGGTTGCCTCGGCCGAGGCACTGGAACCTGTTCACCTCGCTTCGGCATGGGAACCTATCAAACCTGCTGAGGCATGGAAGCCTACAAGCCGGCTGAGGCATGGAAGCCTACAAACCGGCTGAGGCATGGAAGCCTATCAAACCCGCTGAGGCATGGAAGCCTACAAACCGGCTGAGGCATGGAAGCCTACAAACCGGCTGAGGCATGGAAGCCTATCAAACCCGCTGAGGCATGGAAGCCTACAAACCGGCTGAGGCATGGAAGCCTACAAACCGGCTGAGGCATGGAAGCCTATCAAACCCGCTGAGGCATGGAAGCCTATCAAACCGGCTGAGGCATGGAAGCCTACAAACTGGCTGAGGCATGGGAGCCTATCAAACCCGCTGAGGCATGGACGCCTACAAACCGGCTGAGGCATGGAAGCCTACAAACTGGCTGAGGCATGGAAGCCTACAAACCGGCTGAGGCATGGAAGCCTACAAACCCGCTGAGGCATGGAAGCCTACAAACCCGCTGAGGCATGGAAGCCTACAAACCCGCTGAGGCCTCCCAGGTAGCTCCGGCTCCAACACCAGGACTCGACATCACCACCAACACAAAAATAAACAAACAAAAAAACACTCCCTGATGCTTCCCCTTGACGAGTCGTCCTTCTGTAACGATGTACGCTGAGTCGGGAAGAAAGTTCAGGGAGTGAATTTTTTAATAAATACATTTAAAAAACAAGAAACCCAAACAGCGCACCGACACGAAACAGAAACAATGACGACTCGGGAAGAGACCAAAGGGAGTGACTTATATAGAGCAGGTAATCAAGGAGGTGATAGAGTCCAGGTGAGTGTCATTATGCGCCTAATGCTGGTGACTGGTGTGCGCCCTAACGAGCAGCCTGGTGACCTAGAGGCCGGAGAGGGAGCTCAAGTGACATCTGAGATCTGGGATGTAAAAACTGATGCTCAATATCTCAGAACTTTGTTAAGTGCAGATAGAGCCTTATACTCCCAATGTCACAAAATCTTTGTCTATTTATTGTGGCTACCAGACATCCCTTTTCTTTATTTCGTCTACAACATTTTGATTAAGTAATAATTGATTTTAACAACAAATTCCAAATCCAAGCTTCATTTTTATTTATTCAATTTCAAGCAATTTTGACATACCAAAATACCAGTAAACCTAGGCTAGTAATTGTTGCTTGATACCCCATTGCTGGTGAGCATGCAAAGTAGCATTCTTGATCATCACAATTTTTGGAGCTGCATATTTTTATGTCAATCCTCTCTCCCTACAAGTTGATGTGTGCACTGCACCCGATTATATAGCTGTACAGTAGATGATATAGCTGTACAGCAGATGATATTGCTGTACAACAGATGATATAGCTGTACAGCAGATGATATAGCTGTACAACAGATGATATAGCTGTATAGTAGATGATATAGCTGTACAGCAGATTATATAGCTGTACAGCAGATGATATAGCTGTACAGCAGATGATATAGCTGTACCACAGATGATATAGCTGTACTACAGATGATATAGCTGTACAGCAGATGATATAGCTAGCTGTACTACAAATGATACAGCTGTACAGCAGATGATATAGCTGTACCACAGATGACATAGCTGTACTACAGATGATATAGCTGTACAGCAGATGATATAGCTAGCTGTACTACAAATGATATAGCTGTACAGCAGATGATATAGCTAGCTGTACTACAAATGATATAGCTGTACTACAGATGATATATCTGTACCACAGATGATATAGCTGTACTACAGATGATATAGCTGTACAGCAGATGATATAGCTAGCTGTACTACAGATGATATAGCTGTACAGCAGATGATATAGCTGTACAGCAGATGATATAGCTGTACAACATATGCTATAGCTAGCTGTACTACAGATGATTTAGCTAGCTGTACTACAGATGATATAGCTGTACAGCAGATGATATAGCTGTACAACAGATGATATAGCTGTACAGCAGATGATATAGCTGTACAATGGATGATATAGCTAGCTGTACAGCAGATTATATAGCTGTACAGCAGATGATATAGCTGTACTACAGATGATATAGCTGTACTACAGATGATATAGCTGTACAACAGATGATATAGCTGTACAACATATGCTATAGCTAGCTGTACTACAGATGATTTAGCTAGCTGTACTACAGATGATATAGCTGTACAGCAGATGATATAGCTGTACAACAGATGATATAGCTGTACAGCAGATGATATAGCTGTACAATGGATGATATAGCTAGCTGTACAGCAGATGATTTAGCTGTACAGCAGATGATATAGCTAGCTGTACTACAGATGATATAGCTGTACCACAGATGATATAGCTGTACAACAGATGATATAGCTGTACTACAGATGATATAGCTGTAAACAGATTATATAGCTGCACAGCAGATGATATAGCAGTACAACAGATGATATAGCTGTACAGCAGATGATATAGCTGTACAACAGATGATATAGCTGTACAGCAGATGATATAGCTGTACAGCAGGTGATATAGCTGTATAGTAGATGATATAGCTGTACAGCAGATTATATAGCTGTACAGCAGATGATATAGCTGTACAGCAGATGATATAGCTGTACTACAAATGATACAGCTGTACAGCAGATGATATAGCTGTACCACAGATGATATAGCTGTACTACAAATGATACAGCTGTACAGCAGATGATATAGCTGTACCACAGATGACATAGCTGTACTACAGATGATATAGCTGTACAGCAGATGATATAGCTAGCTGTACTACAAATTATATAGCTGTACAGCAGATGATATAGCTAGCTGTACTACAAATGATATAGCTGTACTACAGATGATATATCTGTACCACAGATGATATAGCTGTACTACAGATGATATAGCTGTACAGCAGATGATATAGCTAGCTGTACTACAGATGATATAGCTGTACAGCAGATGATATAGCTGTACAGCAGATGATATAGCTGTACAACATATGCTATAGCTAGCTGTACTACAGATGATTTAGCTAGCTGTACTACAGATGATATAGCTGTACAGCAGATGATATAGCTGTACAACAGATGATATAGCTGTACAGCAGATGATATAGCTGTACAATGGATGATATAGCTAGCTGTACAGCAGATTATATAGCTGTACAGCAGATGATATAGCTGTACTACAGATGATATAGCTGTACTACAGATGATATAGCTGTACAACAGATGATATAGCTGTACTACAGATGATATAGCTGTACAATAGATGATATAGCTGTACAGCAGATGATATAGCTGTACAACATATGCTATAGCTAGCTGTACTACAGATGATTTAGCTAGCTGTACTACAGATGATATAGCTGTACAGCAGATGATATAGCTGTACAACAGATGATATAGCTGTACAGCAGATGATATAGCTGTACAATGGATGATATAGCTAGCTGTACAGCAGATGATATAGCTGTACAGCAGATGATATAGCTAGCTGTACCACAGATGATATAGCTGTACAACAGATGATATAGCTGTACTACAGATGATATAGCTGTACAACAGATGATATAGCTGTAAACAGATTATATAGCTGCACAGCAGATGATATAGCAGTACAACAGATGATATAGCTGTACAGCTGATGATATAGCTGTACAGCAGATGATATAGCTGTACTACAGATGATATAGCTGTACCACAGATGATATAGCTGTACTACAGATGATATAGCTGTACTACAGATGATATAGCTGTACAGCAGATGATATAGCTAGCTGTACTACAGATGATATAGCTGTACAGCAGATGATATAGCTGTACAGCAGATGATATAGCTGTACAACATATGCTATAGCTAGCTGTACTACAGATGATTTAGCTAGCTGTACTACAGATGATATAGCTGTACAGCAGATGATATAGCTGTACAACAGATGATATAGCTGTACAGCAGATGATATAGCTGTACAATGGATGATATAGCTAGCTGTACAGCAGATTATATAGCTGTACAGCAGATGATATAGCTGTACTACAGATGATATAGCTGTACTACAGATGATATAGCTGTACAACAGATGATATAGCTGTACAACATATGCTATAGCTAGCTGTACTACAGATTATTTAGCTAGCTGTACTACAGATGATATAGCTGTACAGCAGATGATATAGCTGTACAACAGATGATATAGCTGTACAGCAGATGATATAGCTGTACAATGGATGATATAGCTAGCTGTACAGCAGATGATTTAGCTGTACAGCAGATGATATAGCTAGCTGTACTACAGATGATATAGCTGTACCACAGATTATATAGCTGTACAACAGATGATATAGCTGTACTACAGATGATATAGCTGTAAACAGATTATATAGCTGCACAGCAGATGATATAGCAGTACAACAGATGATATAGCTGTACAGCAGATGATATAGCTGTACAACAGATGATATAGCTGTACAGCAGATGATATAGCTGTACAGCAGGTGATATAGCTGTATAGTAGATGATATAGCTGTACAGCAGATTATATAGCTGTACAGCAGATGATATAGCTGTACCACAGATGATATAGCTGTACTACAAATGATACAGCTGTACAGCAGATGATATAGCTGTACCACAGATGATATAGCTGTACTACAAATGATACAGCTGTACAGCAGATTATATAGCTGTACCACAGATGACATAGCTGTACTACAGATGATATAGCTGTACAGCAGATGATATAGCTAGCTGTACTACAAATTATATAGCTGTACAGCAGATGATATAGCTAGCTGTACTACAAATGATATAGCTGTACTACAGATGATATATCTGTACCACAGATGATATAGCTGTACTACAGATGATATAGCTGTACAGCAGATGATATAGCTAGCTGTACTACAGATGATATAGCTGTACAGCAGATGATATAGCTGTACAGCAGATGATATAGCTGTACAACATATGCTATAGCTAGCTGTACTACAGATGATTTAGCTAGCTGTACTACAGATGATATAGCTGTACAGCAGATGATATAGCTGTACAACAGATGATATAGCTGTACAGCAGATGATATAGCTGTACAATGGATGATATAGCTAGCTGTACAGCAGATTATATAGCTGTACAGCAGATGATATAGCTGTACTACAGATGATATAGCTGTACTACAGATGATATAGCTGTACAACAGATGATATAGCTGTACTACTGATGATATAGCTGTACAATAGATGATATAGCTGTACAGCAGATGATATAGCTGTACAACATATGCTATAGCTAGCTGTACTACAGATGATTTAGCTAGCTGTACTACAGATGATATAGCTGTACAGCAGATGATATAGCTGTACAACAGATGATATAGCTGTACAGCAGATGATATAGCTGTACAATGGATGATATAGCTAGCTGTACAGCAGATGATATAGCTGTACAGCAGATGATATAGCTAGCTGTACCACAGATGATATAGCTGTACAACAGATGATATAGCTGTACTACAGATGATATAGCTGTAAACAGATTATATAGCTGCACAGCAGATGATATAGCAGTACAACAGATGATATAGCTGTACAGCTGATGATATAGCTGTACAGCAGATGATATAGCTGTACTACAGATGATATAGCTGTACCACAGATGATATAGCTGTACTACAGATGATATAGCTGTACAGCAGGTGATATAGCTAGCTGTACTACAGATGACATAGCTGTACAGCAGATGATATAGCTGTACAACATATGATATAGCTGTACAACAGATGATATAGCTGTACAGCAGATGATATAGCTAGCTGTACTACAGATGATATATCTGTACCACAGATGATATAACTGTACAACAGATGATATAGCTGTACTACAGATTATATAGCTGTACCACAGATGATATAGCTGTACAGCAGATGATATAGCTGTACAACAGATGATATAGCTGTACAACAGATGATATAGCTGTACAGCAGATGATATAGCTGTACAACAGATGATATAGCTGTACAGCAGATGATATAGCTGTACAGCAGATGATATAGCTGTACTACAGATGATATAGCTGTACCACAGATGATATAGCTGTACTACAGATGATATAGCAGTACAGCAGATGATATAGCTAGCTGTACTACAGATGATATAGCTGTACCACAGATGATATAGCTGTACTACAGATGATATAGCTGTACAACAGATGATATAGCTGTACAGCAGATGATATAGCTGTACCACAGATGATATAGCTGTACTACAGATGATATAGCTGTACAGCAGATGATATAGCTAGCTGTACTACAGATGATATAGCTGTACCACAGATGATATAGCGGTACAACAGATGATATAGCTGTACTACAGTTGATATAGCTGTAACACAGATGATATAGCTGTAGAACAGATGATATAGCTGTACTACAGATGATATAGCTGTACCACAGATGACATAGCTGTACTACAGATGATATAGCTGTACAGCAGATGATATAGCTAGCTGTACTACAAATTATATAGCTGTACAGCAGATGATATAGCTAGCTGTACTACAAATGATATAGCTGTACTACAGATGATATATCTGTACCACAGATGATATAGCTGTACTACAGATGATATAGCTGTACAGCAGATGATATAGCTAGCTGTACTACAGATGATATAGCTGTACAGCAGATGATATAGCTGTACAGCAGATGATATAGCTGTACAACATATGCTATAGCTAGCTGTACTACAGATGATTTAGCTAGCTGTACTACAGATGATATAGCTGTACAGCAGATGATATAGCTGTACAACAGATGATATAGCTGTACAGCAGATGATATAGCTGTACAATGGATGATATAGCTAGCTGTACAGCAGATTATATAGCTGTACAGCAGATGATATAGCTGTACTACAGATGATATAGCTGTACTACAGATGATATAGCTGTACAACAGATGATATAGCTGTACTACTGATGATATAGCTGTACAATAGATGATATAGCTGTACAGCAGATGATATAGCTGTACAACATATGCTATAGCTAGCTGTACTACAGATGATTTAGCTAGCTGTACTACAGATGATATAGCTGTACAGCAGATGATATAGCTGTACAACAGATGATATAGCTGTACAGCAGATGATATAGCTGTACAATGGATGATATAGCTAGCTGTACAGCAGATGATATAGCTGTACAGCAGATGATATAGCTAGCTGTACCACAGATGATATAGCTGTACAACAGATGATATAGCTGTACTACAGATGATATAGCTGTAAACAGATTATATAGCTGCACAGCAGATGATATAGCAGTACAACAGATGATATAGCTGTACAGCTGATGATATAGCTGTACAGCAGATGATATAGCTGTACTACAGATTATATAGCTGTACCACAGATGATATAGCTGTACTACAGATGATATAGCTGTACAGCAGGTGATATAGCTAGCTGTACTACAGATGACATAGCTGTACAGCAGATGATATAGCTGTACAACATATGATATAGCTGTACAACAGATGATATAGCTGTACAGCAGATGATATAGCTAGCTGTACTACAGATGATATATCTGTACCACAGATGATATAACTGTACAACAGATGATATAGCTGTACTACAGATTATATAGCTGTACCACAGATGATATAGCTGTACAGCAGATGATATAGCTGTACAACAGATGATATAGCTGTACAACAGATGATATAGCTGTACAGCAGATGATATAGCTGTACAACAGATGATATAGCTGTACAGCAGATGATATAGCTGTACAGCAGATGATATAGCTGTACTACAGATGATATAGCTGTACCACAGATGATATAGCTGTACTACAGATGATATAGCAGTACAGCAGATGATATAGCTAGCTGTACTACAGATGATATAGCTGTACCACAGATGATATAGCTGTACTACAGATGATATAGCTGTACAACAGATGATATAGCTGTACAGCAGATGATATAGCTGTACCACAGATGATATAGCTGTACTACAGATGATATAGCTGTACAGCAGATGATATAGCTAGCTGTACTACAGATGATATAGCTGTACCACAGATGATATAGCGGTACAACAGATGATATAGCTGTACTACAGTTGATATAGCTGTAACACAGATGATATAGCTGTAGAACATATGCTATAGCTAGCTGTACTACAGATGATTTAGCTAGTTGTACTACAGATGATATAGCTGTACAGCAGATGATATAGCTAGCTGTACTACAGATGATATAGCTGTACAACAGATGATATAGCTGTACTACAGATGATATAGCTGTACCACAGATGATATAGCTGTACTATAGATGATATAGCTGTACAACAGATGATATAGCTGTACCACAGATGATATAGCTGTACTACAGATGATATAGCTGTACCACAGATGATATAGCTGTACTATAGATGATATAGCTGTACAACAGATGATATAGCTGTACAGCAGATGATATAGCTGTACTACAGATGATATAGCGGTACAACAGATGATATAGCTGTACTACAGATGATATAGCTGTACCACAGATGATATAGCTGTAGAACATATGCTATAGCTAGCTGTACTACAGATGATTTAGCTAGCTGTACTACAGATGATATAGCTGTACAGCAGATGATATAGCTGTACAACAGATGATATAGCTAGCTGAACAGCAGATGATATAGATGTACAGCAGATGATATAGCTAGCTGTACTACAGATGATATAGCTGTACCACAGATGATATAGATGTACTACAGATGATATAGCTGTACAACAGATTATATAGCTGTACTACAGATTATATAGCTGTACCACAGATGATATAGCTGTACAACAGATGCTATAGCTAGCTGTACTACAGATGATATAGCAGTACAGCAGATGATATAGCTGTACAGCAGATGATATAGCTGTACTACAGATGATATAGCTGTACCACAGATGATATAGCTGTACTACAGATGATATAGCTGTACCACAGATGATATAGCTGTACTATAGATTATATAGCTGTACTACAGATGATATAGCTGTACAGCAGATGATATAGCTGTACTACAGATGATATAGCTAGCTGTACTACAGATGATATAGCTGTACCACAGATGATATAGCTGTACTATAGATGATATAGCTGTACCACAGATGATATAGCTGTACCACATATGATATAGCTGTACTACAGATGATATAGCTGTACCACAGATGATATAGCTGTACTACAGATGATATAGCTGTACAGCAGATGATATAGCTAGCTGTACTACAGATGATATAGCTGTACAACAGATGATATAGCTGTACTACAGATGATATAGCTGTACCATAGATGATATAGCTGTACAACAGATGCTATAGCTAGCTGTACTACAGATGATTTAGCTGTACAACAGATGATATAGCTAGCTGTACTACAGATGATATAGCTGTACAGCAGATGATATAGCTGTACAACAGATGATATAGCTGTACAGCAGATTATATAGCTGTACAACAGATGATATAGCTGTACAGCAGATGATATAGCTGTACAGCAGATGATATAGCTGTACTACATATGATATAGCTGTACCACAGATGATATAGCTGTACTACAGATGATATAGCTGTACAACAGATGATATAGCTGTACTACAGATGATATAGCTGTACAGCAGATGATATAGCTGTACTACAGATGATATAGCGGTACAACAGATGATATAGCTGTACTACAGATGATATAGCTGTACCACAGATGATATAGCTGTAGAACATATGCTATAGCTAGCTGTACTACAGATGATTTAGCTAGCTGTACTACAGATGATATAGCTGTACAGCAGATGATATAGCTGTACAACAGATGATATAGCTAGCTGAACAGCAGATGATATAGATGTACAGCAGATGATATAGCTAGCTGTACTACAGATGATATAGCTGTACCACAGATGATATAGATGTACTACAGATGATATAGCTGTACAACAGATTATATAGCTGTACTACAGATTATATAGCTGTACCACAGATGATATAGCTGTACAACAGATGCTATAGCTAGCTGTACTACAGATGATATAGCAGTACAGCAGATGATATAGCTGTACAGCAGATGATATAGCTGTACTACAGATGATATAGCTGTACCACAGATGATATAGCTGTACTACAGATGATATAGCTGTACCACAGATGATATAGCTGTACTCTAGATTATATAGCTGTACTACAGATGATATAGCTGTACAGCAGATGATATAGCTGTATTACAGATGATATAGCTAGCTGTACTACAGATGATATAGCTGTACCACAGATGATATAGCTGTACTATAGATGATATAGCTGTACCACAGATGATATAGCTGTACCACATATGATATAGCTGTACTACAGATGATATAGCTGTACCACAGATGATATAGCTGTACTACAGATGATATAGCTGTACAGCAGATGATATAGCTAGCTGTACTACAGATGATATAGCTGTACAACAGATGATATAGCTGTACTACAGATGATATAGCTGTACCACAGATGATATAGCTGTACAACAGATGCTATAGCTAGCTGTACTACAGATGATTTAGCTGTACAACAGATGATATAGCTAGCTGTACTACAGATGATATAGCTGTACAGCAGATGATATAGCTGTACAACAGATGATATAGCTGTACAGCAGATGATATAGCTGTACAACAGATGATATAGCTGTACAGCAGATGATATAGCTGTACAGCAGATGATATAGCTGTACTACATATGATATAGCTGTACCACAGATGATATAGCTGTACTACAGATTATATAGCTGTACCACAGATGATATAGCTGTACAACAGATGCTATAGCTAGCTGTACTACAGATGATATAGCAGTACAGCAGATGATATAGCTGTACAGCAGATGATATAGCTGTACTACAGATGATATAGCTGTACCACAGATGATATAGCTGTACTACAGATGATATAGCTGTACCACAGATGATATAGCTGTACTATAGATTATATAGCTGTACTACAGATGATATAGCTGTACAGCAGATGATATAGCTGTACTACAGATGATATAGCTAGCTGTACTACAGATGATATAGCTGTACCACAGATGATATAGCTGTACTATAGATGATATAGCTGTACCACAGATGATATAGCTGTACCACATATGATATAGCTGTACTACAGATGATATAGCTGTACCACAGATGATATAGCTGTACTACAGATGATATAGCTGTACAGCAGATGATATAGCTAGCTGTACTACAGATGATATAGCTGTACAACAGATGATATAGCTGTACTACAGATGATATAGCTGTACCACAGATGATATAGCTGTACAACAGATGCTATAGCTAGCTGTACTACAGATGATTTAGCTGTACAACAGATGATAAAGCTAGCTGTACTACAGATGATATAGCTGTACAGCAGATGATATAGCTGTACAACAGATGATATAGCTGTACAGCAGATGATATAGCTGTACAACAGATGATATAGCTGTACAGCAGATGATATAGCTGTACAGCAGATGATATAGCTGTACTACATATGATATAGCTGTACCACAGATGATATAGCTGTACTACAGATGATATAGCTGTACAACAGATGATATAGCTGTACTACAGATGATATAGCTGTACAGCAGATGATATAGCTAGCTGTACTACAGATGATATAGCTGTACCACAGATGATATAGCTGTACAGCAGATGATATAGCTGTACAACAGATGATATAGCTGTACAGCAGATGATATAGCTGTACAACAGATGATATAGCTGTACAGCAGATGATATAGCTGTACAGCAGATGATATAGCTGTACTACATATGATATAGCTGTACCACAGATGATATAGCTGTACTACAGATGATATAGCTGTACAACAGATGATATAGCTGTACAACAGATGATATAGCTGTACTACAGATGATATAGCTGTACCACAGATGATATAGCTGTACAACAGATGCTATAGCTAGCTGTACTACATATGATTCAGCTGTACAACAGATGATATAGCTGTACTACAGATGATATAGCTGTACAGCAGATGATATAGCTGTACAACAGATGATATAGCTGTACTACAGATGATATAGCTGTACCACAGATGATATAGCTGTACAACAGATGATATAGCTGTACTACAGATGATATAGCTGTACAGCAGATGATATAGCTGTACTACAGATGATATAGCTGTACTACAGATGATATAGCTGTACAGCAGATGATATAGCTGTACAACAGATGATATAGCTGTACTACAGATGATATAGCTGTACCACAGATGATATAGCTGTACCACAGATGATATAGCTGTACTACAGATGATATAGCTGTACAGCAGATGATATAGCTGTACTACAGATGATATAGCTGTACCACAGATGATATAGCTGTACAACAGATGCTATAGCAAGCTGTACTACAGATGATTTAGCTGTACAACAGATGATATAGCTAGCTGTACTACAGATGATATAGCTGTACAGCAGATGATATAGCTGTACAACAGATGATATAGCTGTACAGCAGATGACATAGCTGTACAACAGATGATATAGCTGTACAGCAGATGATATAGCTAGCTGTACTACAGATGATATAGCTGTACCACAGATGATATAGCTGTACTATAGATGATATAGCTGTACCACAGATGATATAGCTGTACCACATATGATATAGCTGTACTACAGATGATATAGCTGTACCACAGATGATATAGCTGTACTACAGATGATATAGCTGTACAGCAGATGATATAGCTAGCTGTACTACAGATGATATAGCTGTACAACAGATGATATAGCTGTACTACAGATGATATAGCTGTACCACAGATGATATAGCTGTACAACAGATGCTATAGCTAGCTGTACTACAGATGATTTAGCTGTACAACAGATGATATAGCTAGCTGTACTACAGATGATATAGCTGTACAGCAGATGATATAGCTGTACAACAGATGATATAGCTGTACAGCAGATGATATAGCTGTACAACAGATGATATAGCTGTACAGCAGATGATATAGCTGTACAGCAGATGATATAGCTGTACTACATATGATATAGCTGTACCACAGATGATATAGCTGTACTACAGATTATATAGCTGTACCACAGATGATATAGCTGTACAACAGATGCTATAGCTAGCTGTACTACAGATGATATAGCAGTACAGCAGATGATAT
Source organism: Oncorhynchus mykiss (assembly GCF_057628025.1). NCBI lineage: Eukaryota > Metazoa > Chordata > Actinopteri > Salmoniformes > Salmonidae > Oncorhynchus > Oncorhynchus mykiss. The sequence goes on from NC_143034.1 coordinate 61,219,230, forward strand.
AGCTGTACAGCAGATGATATAGCTGTACTACAGATGATATAGCTGTACCACAGATGATATAGCTGTACTACAGATGATATAGCTGTACCACAGATGATATAGCTGTACTATAGATTATATAGCTGTACTACAGATGATATAGCTGTACAGCAGATGATATAGCTGTACTACAGATGATATAGCTAGCTGTACTACAGATGATATAGCTGTACCACAGATGATATAGCTGTACTATAGATGATATAGCTGTACCACAGATGATATAGCTGTACCACATATGATATAGCTGTACTACAGATGATATAGCTGTACCACAGATGATATAGCTGTACTACAGATGATATAGCTGTACAGCAGATGATATAGCTAGCTGTACTACAGATGATATAGCTGTACAACAGATGATATAGCTGTACTACAGATGATATAGCTGTACCACAGATGATATAGCTGTACAACAGATGCTATAGCTAGCTGTACTACAGATGATTTAGCTGTACAACAGATGATATAGCTAGCTGTACTACAGATGATATAGCTGTACAGCAGATGATATAGCTGTACAACAGATGATATAGCTGTACAGCAGATGATATAGCTGTACAACAGATGATATAGCTGTACAGCAGATGATATAGCTGTACAGCAGATGATATAGCTGTACTACATATGATATAGCTGTACCACAGATGATATAGCTGTACTACAGATGATATAGCTGTACAACAGATGATATAGCTGTACTACAGATGATATAGCTGTACAGCAGATGATATAGCTAGCTGTACTACAGATGATATAGCTGTACCACAGATGATATAGCTGTACAGCAGATGATATAGCTGTACAACAGATGATATAGCTGTACAGCAGATGATATAGCTGTACAACAGATGATATAGCTGTACAGCAGATGATATAGCTGTACAGCAGATGATATAGCTGTACTACATATGATATAGCTGTACCACAGATGATATAGCTGTACTACAGATGATATAGCTGTACAACAGATGATATAGCTGTACAACAGATGATATAGCTGTACTACAGATGATATAGCTGTACCACAGATGATATAGCTGTACAACAGATGCTATAGCTAGCTGTACTACATATGATTCAGCTGTACAACAGATGATATAGCTGTACTACAGATGATATAGCTGTACAGCAGATGATATAGCTGTACAACAGATGATATAGCTGTACTACAGATGATATAGCTGTACCACAGATGATATAGCTGTACAACAGATGATATAGCTGTACTACAGATGATATAGCTGTACAGCAGATGATATAGCTGTACTACAGATGATATAGCTGTACTACAGATGATATAGCTGTACAGCAGATGATATAGCTGTACAACAGATGATATAGCTGTACTACAGATGATATAGCTGTACCACAGATGATATAGCTGTACCACAGATGATATAGCTGTACTACAGATGATATAGCTGTACAGCAGATGATATAGCTGTACTACAGATGATATAGCTGTACCACAGATGATATAGCTGTACAACAGATGCTATAGCAAGCTGTACTACAGATGATTTAGCTGTACAACAGATGATATAGCTAGCTGTACTACAGATGATATAGCTGTACAGCAGATGATATAGCTGTACAACAGATGATATAGCTGTACAGCAGATGACATAGCTGTACCACAGATGATATAGCTGTACTACAGATGATATAGCTGTACAGCAGATGATATAGCTAGCTGTACTACAGATTATATAGCTGTACAACAGATGATATACCTGTACAGAAGATGATATAGCTAGCTGTACGACAGATGATATAGCTGTACTACTGATGATATAGCTGTACAACAGATGATATAGCTGTACTACAGATGATATAGCTGTACCACAGATGATATAGCTGTACTACAGATGATATAGCTGTACAGCAGATGATATAGCTAGCTGTACTACAGATGATATAGCTGTACCACAGATGATATAGCTGTACTACAGATGATATAGCTGTACAACAGATGATATAGCTGTACTACAGATGATATAGCTGTACCACAGATGATATAGCTGTACAACAGATGCTATAGCTAGCTGTACTACATATGATTTAGCTGTACAACAGATGATATTGCTAGCTGTACAACAGATGATATAGCTGTACAGCAGATGATATAGCTGTACTACAGATGCTATAGCTGTACAGCAGATGATATAGCTGTACAGCAGATGATATAGCTGTACCACAGATGATATAGCTGTACTACAGATTATATAGCTGTACAGCAGATGATATAGCTAGCTGTACTACAGATGATATAGCTGTACCACAGATGATATAGCTGTACAACAGATGATATAGCTGTACAGCAGATGATATAGCTGTACTACAGATGATACAGCTGTACCACAGATGATATAGCTGTACAACAGATGATATAGCTAGCTGTACTACAGATGATATAGCTGTACCACAGATGATATAGCTGTACTACAGATGATATAGCTGTACCACAGATGATATAGCTGTACTACAGATGATATAGCTGTACAGAAGATGATATAGCTAGCTGTACGACAGATGATATAGCTGTACTACAGATGATATAGCTGTACAACAGATGATATAGCTGTACTACAGATGATATAGCTGTACCACAGATGATATAGCTGTACTACAGATGCTATAGCTAGCTGTACTACAGATGATTTAGCTGTACAACAGATGATGTAGCTAGCTGTACTACAGATGATATAGCTGTACAGCAGATGATATAGCTGTACAGCAAGCCGGCAATCCTTTCGCTAGCTCATCAAACCATTCAGTGACCAGTTCTCTTTTTGACCCGCGACTCCAAAAAAGGAGTGGTTCAAAGCTTGCGACCCCCCATGGACACACATGCACACGCTCACAGGTGATTCATTTTCAAAACGCAAGATACAGAAATAAACTGAGTTTTACACTTTCATTTTGAGCTGAAAGTCATTCATGTTTACAGTCAATATCAACTAGGGATATCATGTCACCTTTTAACTCCTCTGGAGTCCAGAGCAGGCAGGATCATACGGCCTACATGTATGCAGAGAGGCTTGCAGGATCGGATGGAGAGCATGATCTGTAGCCTTTTTCTTCCTCACAAATATCGTAATTCATTTGTCAGAATATATTACATCTTCATCCCATAAGTATTGAAGGTAGTCCGATGTTACATATATCTTCAGACATATACAGTTGAAGTGGGAAGTTTAAATACATTTAGGTTGGAGTCATTAAAACTTGTTTTTCAACGACTCCACAAATATCTTGTTAACAAACTATAGTTTTGGCAAGTCGGTTAGGACATCTACTTTGTGCATGACACTGACTTTTTCCAGCAATTGTTTGCAAACAGATTATTTCACTTACAATTCACTGTATCACAATTCCAGTGGGTCAGAAGTTTACATACATTAAGTTGACTGGGCCTTTAAACAGCTTGTAAAATTTCAGAAAATGATTTCTTGGCTTTAGAAACTTCTGATAGGCTAATTGACATCATTTGAGTCAATTGGAGATGTACCTGTGGATGCATTTCAAGGCCTACCTTCAAACTCAGTGCCTCTTTTCTTGACATCATGGGAAAATCTAAAGAAATCAAGTCTGGTTCATCCTTGGGAGCAATTTCCAAACGCCTGAAGGTACCACGTTCATCTGTACGCAAGTATAAACACCATGGTGTCATGATCTGACCTTTATTTCCTTTGTTTTGTCTTTATTTAGTATGGTCAGGGCGTGAGTTGGGGTGGGCAGTCTATGTGTGTTTTTCTATGTTGTGGTTTTGAGTTCAGTCTAGTATGGATCTCAATCAGAGGCAGGTGTCGTTAGTTGTCTCTGATTGAGAATCATACTTAGGTAGCCAGGGTTTCATTTTTGAGTTGGGGGTGTTTGTTTTCCGTGTGTGTGTTTGTTGCCACACGGTACTGTTTCGGTTTCGTTCGTTTCACGTTTATTGTTTTGTAGTGTTCAGTTTATGTCTTTAAAAAAACGTTATGGACACTTACCACGCTGCGCATTGGTCCTCCGATCTTTCAGAAGAGGAGGAGGAATGCCGTTACAGAAACACCCACCAACAAAGGACCAAGCAGCGTGGTAAAGGGCAGCAGCAGCAGCGGCAAAGAACACAGGACTCCTGGACATGGGAGGAGATTCTGGACGGCAAAGGACATAGGACACAGCCAGGAGAATATCGCCGCCCAAAAGCAGAGCGGGAGGCAGCGAAGGCAGAGAGGCGCTGGTATGAGGAGGCAGCACGGCGGTGCGGCTGGAAGCCCGAGAGGCAGCCCCAAAATGTCTTGGGGTGTACATTATCGGCCGGGCTAGAGTGGGCATCGAGCCAGGTGCCATGAAGCCGGCTCTACGCATCTGGTCTCCAGTGCGTCTCCTCGGGCCGGCGTACATGGCACCAGCCTTACGCATGGTGTCCCCGGTTCGCCAGCACAGCCCAGTGCGGGCTATTCCACCTCGCCGCACTGGCCGGGCTACGGAGAGTATTCAACCAGGTAAGGTTGGGCAGGCGATGCCAGAATCGCCCTTCACTCCGGAGCTGCCGGTCGCCGTGTTTAAGAGGTGTTTAAGAGGCCACGGAGGCGGACAATGAAGCGGAGAAAAACTGTGGTTAAGTGGGGTCCACGTCCCGCGCCAGAGCCGGCAGCGCCGGACAGACGCCCACCCAGACCCTCCCCTATAGGTTCAGGTTTTGCGGGCGGAGTCCGCACCTTTGGGGGGGGGGGGTACTGTCACGTTCTGACCTTTATTTCCTTTGTTTTGTCTTTATTTAGTATGATCAGGGCGTGAGTTGGGGTGGGCAGTCTATGTGTGTTTTTCAGAAGAGGAGGAGGAATGCCGTTACACATGGGACCATGCAGCTGTCATACCGCTCAGGAAGGAGACGTGTTCTGCAAGGAAGAAGTCACTGCTCTAAAACCGCCATAAAAACCACCAGACTACTGTTTGCAACCGCACAAGGGGACAAAGATAGTGCTTTTTGGAGAAATGTCCTCTGGTCTGTTGAAACAAAAATAGAACTGTTTGGCCATAATGACCATTGTTATGTTTGGAGGAAAAAGGGGGAGGCTTGCAAGCTGAAGAACACCATCCCAACCGTAAAGTGCGGGGGTGGCAACATCATATTGTGAGGGTGCTTTGCTACAAAAGGGACTGGTGCACTTCACAAAATAGATGGCATCATGAGGTAGGAAAATTATGTGGATATATTGAAGCAACATCTCAAGACATCAGCCAGGAAGTTAAAGCTTGGTTGCCAATGGGTATTCCAAATGGACAATGACCACAAGCATACTTCCAAAGTTGTGGCAAAATGGCTTAAGGACAACAAATTCAAGGTTTTGGAGTGGCCATCACAAACCCTGACCTCAATCCTATAGAAAATTTGTGGGCAGAACTGAAAAAGTGTGTGCGAGCAAAGAGGACTACAAACCTGACTCAGTTACACCAGCTCTGTCACGAGGAATGGGCCAAAATTCACCCAACTTATTGTGGGAAGCTTGTGGAAGGCGACCTGAAAGGTTTGACCCAAGTTAAACAATTTAAATGCAATGCTACCAAATACTAATTGAGTGTATGTAAACCGACTGGGAATGTGATGAAAGAAATAAAAACTGAAATAAATCATTCTCTCGGACATTTCACATTCTTAAAATAAAGTGGTGATCCTAACTGACCTAAGACAGGGAATTTTTACTAGGATTAAATAGGAATTGTGAAAAACTAAGTTTAAATGTATTTGGATAAGGTGCATGTAAACTTCTGACTTCAACTGTATAATCCACCTAAATTTGGCCTATCTGAAATATGAAAATTATCAATTAAATTATCGGCCTATTGTTCTGGGAAAGATGAGCCTGTACCCTGATGAAGACAGCTTGTCTGTCGAAACGTTGGACATAAAAATAAAAAATTAAAAAATAATTTTAGCATCTGAGCTTCTAGGGTGTGCGGCTCTCCTTCATTTTTCAAAGATGAACCTGTAGCAGATTGATCAATGTAGGTAGACTACTCTGTTTTTGCCAGGCAAACCGGAGAAAATTAAGTTATTTCTTTCTGGTCACAGTTTCACACTCACGACCCCCCAAAACCTTCTCAGTGTGCTACTATAGCTCACACAACCTGTGATGATTGACGGTTTGCTGGTCCAATCAGAGGGACGAGTGTGCATTTCACTAGCAAATATTTTTTGTTGTTGTTTACAAGTGTGATACTGAATGAGTGACACAAAACAAGTGACCAAACGTTACAAAACCTGGCCAGATTAGTCATCAGTCTCAAGTCTAAGTCGAGTCCCAAGTCTTGAGGCTCCAAGTCGAAGTCAAGTCTCAAGTTGTTTTATTTTCTATGAAGTTGACTCTCAAGTCATCAATTCTGTGACTTAAACCTGACTCGAATTCATGTCATGTGACTCAAGTCCACACCTCTGGTTTTGTGTGTGTATTCTGTCATAGGTCTCCACAATGCTACTACTAGGGTCTGTGTGGGTGTATTCTCATAGGTCCCCATATCTCTGTGTGTGTGTGTGCGTGTGTGTGTGTGTCATTACCTTGAAGGATTGAACAAAGGTCCAGAGCAGGATGCGGATGGTCTCTCCCTGCCGGAGCAGTTTGATGAGCCTGGCAGCCCTGAACAGTCTCAGGAAACTCAAGTTGATGAAGTTATTCTACAACCCCACAGTATGACCAGACACAAGAGTGTGTGAGAGAGAGAAATAGAGATAGAAAGAGAGACATGGGAGGGGTGAGGGGAAAGAAGGAAGGAGAGATGGAAAAAGGGGGAAGAGAGGGATGGAAAGATAGAGGCAGGGACAAATAGAGGGAGAGAAGTGTGGTAGAGAGGAGAAGCTTATCACTTGCCATGCAATGTTAGATAACTATTTCCTGTCCTAAAACAAACCAAACCATAGAAGCAGGGGAAAAGTTCAAAAACAAACTGAGGAGGATTCAAAATCAACAGGAAAGCAACCAAACAGAACTGGAATCAAATGCAAACCAAACCAAAAAATGCAAGGCTTGTAACAGGCTCTGGCATATCCAAGGAGTTAGAAGAAGGGAATCGATACAGGGGAAAGGAAAATCATATATTCCAAACCTAACCATTGTCACCCAATTGGGCAGTAAGTAGAAGCAGTAGGTAGAAAGTAGTAGTAGTAGTACTAGTTTGTAGTAGCAGTAGTAGTTGGTTGTAGTGGTAGTAGTAGTAGTAGCTTGAAGTAGTAGTAATAGTTGGTAGTACTGGTAGTAGTAGTAGTTTGTACTAATAGTAGTAGTAGTTGGTAGTAGTGGTAGTAGTAGTAGTAGTTTGTAGTAGTAGTAGTAGTTGGTAGTAGTGGTAGTAGTAGTCAAAGTAGTTTGTAGTAGTAGCTGGTAGTAGTGGTAGTAGTAATAGTAGTAGTTTGTAGTAGTAGTAGTAGTAGGTCCCCACAATGCTCAGATATAATGGCGCAGGAGGGGATGGCTCCTAACCAACTGTGCTATTTTGTTTGTTTTTTTGCATTGTTTGTAACTCATTTTGTACATAATCGGTCTCTTATGACCGAAAAGAGCTTCTGGACAGAACAGCGATGACTCACCTCGAACTGGAGAAAGATTTTTTTCTGCTTTGTCAAGACAAGGCCCAAATCCCCATAATCAGTGTGAAGAAAAGACGGAGAAAAAGGGGGAGGAGGGCAGGGTGCCTTTTAAGAATTTGCCGAAGAGTCGGTAAACCACCGCTACCCTCCATATTATTGGCCAGCATGCAATCATTGGAAAACAAACGGGACAATCTACGATTAAGACTATCCCACCAACGGCACATTAAAAATGTAATATCTTATGTTTCACCAAGGCATGGCTGAATGACAAAACGTATAATATAGAGCTGGATGGCTTCTCTGTGCATCGGCAGGACAGAGCAGCTACAACTGGTAAGAAGAGGGGCGGAGGTGTGTGTCTATTTGTCAATAACTGCTGGTGCACAATGTCTAATATTAAAGAAGTCTCGAGGTATTGCTCGCCTGGGTTAGAATACCTCATGATAAGCTGTAGACCACACTATCTACCAAGAGAGTTCTCATCTATATTATTCGTAGCCGTCTATTTACCATCACAAACCGATGCTGGCACTAAAACCGCACTCAACGAGTTGCATAAGGCCATAAGCAAATCTGACCACAATTCTATCCTTCTGATTCTCGCTTACAAGCAAAAACAAATGCAGGAAGTACCAATCACTCGCTCAATACGGAAGAGGTCAGATGACGTGGATGATACGCTACAGGACTGTTTTGCGAGCACAGACTGGAATATGTTCCGGGATTCATCCAATGGCATTGAGGAGTATACCACCTTAGTCTCCGGCTTCATCAATAAGTGCATCGACGACGACATTCCCACAGTGACCATACGTGCATTTCCCAACCAGAAGCCAAGGATTACAGGCAACATCCGCACTGAGCTAAAGGCTAGAGCTGCCGCTTTCAAGGAGTGGGACACTTATCCAGACGCTTATAAGAAATCCCGTGATGCCCTCAGACGAACCATCAAATAGGCAAAGTGTCAATACATGACCAAAATTGAATCCTACTACACCGGCTCTGATGCTCATCGGACGTGACAGGGCTTGAAAAATATTACAGACTACAAAGGGAAACCCAGCCGCGAGCTGCCCAGTTACGCGAGCCTACCAGACAAGCTAAATTCCTTTCATGCTTGCTTCGAGTTAAGCAACACTGAAGCATGACTGAGCGCACCAGCTGTTCCAGACGACTGTGGGATCCCGCTCTCCGTCGCTGATGTGAGTAAGACCTTTAAATAGGGCAACATTCACAATTACCTCGACTACCCTGTAACCCGGCACATTGACTTGGTACAGCCTCGTTATTGTTATGTAATTTTTTTTCTTAACTCTATTTGAACTGCATTGTTGGTTAAGGGCTTGTAAGTAAGCATTTCACGGTATTCAGCGCATGTTTTTAATTTTAATTGTATTTATTTAACCTTTATTTAACTAGGCAAGTCAGTTAAGAACAAATTCTTATTTACAATGATGGCCTACCCGGGAACCGTGGGTTAACTGCAACCTTTCGGTAACTGGCCCAACGCTCAAACCACTAGGCTACTTGCCGCCCCCCACTTGAGGCTACCTGCCGCATGTGATAAATTAAATTTGATTTGAGTAGTAGTAGTAGTAGTAGTAGTAGTAGAAGTACTAGAAGTAGTAGTAGCAGTACTAGCAGTAGTAGTAGTAGTAGTAGTAGTAAATAGTAATAGTAGTAGTAATAGTAGCAGCAGTAGTAGTAGTAGTTAGTAGTAGTAGTAGTAGTTAGTAGTAGTAGTAGAAGTAGTAGTAGTAGTAGTAGTAGTTAGTAGTAGTAGTAGAAGTAGTAGTAGCAGTAGTAGTAGTAGTTAGTAGTAGTAGTAGTAGTAGAAGTAGTAGTGGTAGTAGTAGTAGTTAGTAGTAGTAGTAGTAGTAGTTAGTAGTAGTAGTAGTAGTTAGTAGTAGTAGTAGTAGTATAAGTAGTAGTAGTAGTAGTAGTTAGTAGTAGTAGTAGTAGTAGTTAGTAGTTAGTAGTAGCAATAGTAGTAGTAATAGTAGCAGCAGTAGTAGTAGTAGTTAGTAGTAGTAGTAGTAGTAGAAGTAGTAGTAGTAGTAGTAGTAGTTAGTAGTAGTAGTTAGTAGTAGTAGTAGTAGTAGTAGTAGTGGGTGTAGGAAACCGTTTTTCTTGTAAATACAACCAAATGCACTGATCCTCAAGGCAAATGCACCACCGCACAATATGGAACTAGCTAGATCACAGCAAGTTAACCACGTGTCAACGCAACGCAGCAAAGCTGACAGCTCTCCTCCACAAGGGATTGGCTCGTTTTAGTCCTGTGACACTATAAAGTCAGGTTTGATTCCATTTCAGTTCAGTTCACTCAATTCAGGGGATAAAATTAGATAAAATTTAATTAATAAAATTTAAAATTGTCCACTGTTGCTTTAAGAGGACTCCTGAATTTCAAGTCACCTCCTGAAATAACAGAATTTACATGGAATTGAACCCAACCTTTCTTGCGTCACAGTCAGAGAAAGGGAAGGGGGAATGGGGTTCTGAGTTGAAGGACAAACTGCAAATACTGTATATTGATGATATTTAGAAATATAATATATAACTCCATATTCATAGGGCGAATCATACGACTTTGTCTTGCTCAAATTATTACACACTTAATGGTGAAAGCATTTGTAAAAACCACTACAGAAATAAAACTGTACTTGATCACTGTAAACTATGTGTGTGATGCTCACTGTCCTATTTGATTACTGTAAACTATGGTAGTGATGCTCACTGTCATATGATGTGCATGGTCCTTCAACCCTCTACCAAGGGAAGGGTTCTGGGTTAGAGAGGGCTTGGCAGTAGGCACATTCAGCTCCCATCAAGAGCATGTTCACTATGGCATTGCAACACAAGCCTATGTGGGTGTATTTATTAGGCTATGTACTGTTGTGTGTGTGTCTATGTGTGTGAAGGTCAGTGTCCATGTATGTCTGGGTGTGTTTAACTTATGTGTCTATGAGTAGTATACGTGTGTGCCATCCCTGCCAGAGACATGCAGTGGGGCAGCATGCACCGTAGCCCGGTCCACCATGGGTGAAGCTTTATGTGCCATCCCTGCCAAAGACATGCAGTGGGGCAGCATGCACCGTAGCCCGGTCTGCCATGGGTGAAGCTTTACACCCAGTCACTCTGTGCACTCCTGTCACACCTTACTCCCCTGGCTCTCACAGACACTAGCATGTGTGTGTGTGTGTGTGTGTGTGTGTGTGTGTGTGTGTGTGTGTGTGTGTGTGTGTGTGTGTGTGTGTGTGTGTGTGCGTGTGTGTGATTGCTTTTAAGGAATGTAAGCAGTGGTGCATGTCTAGTGATTGTGAGAGTATTGTCCAGGCTGTGTCCTAATGGGCTTGACCAGCTTCCGTTCCTTTCCTACATTACCACAGATCTGATAGAATACTTTTACAACACATTTGTTCTTCCTTCCCTCCTTGAAATAATCAATGATTGAATATGATCAGATTAGCGAGAGCAGGAGTTCCACCACATAGCTACATAAAGGTAACTGCCAAAATAGAGGAAACAACAACGTAAAGCGTTGTAGTAGGGTGTTGGGCCACCACGAGCTGCCAGAACAGCTTCAAAGTGCCTTGGCATAGATTCTACAAGTTTCTGGAACTCTACTGGAGGGATTTAATGCCATTCTTCCATGAGACAATTCCATTACTCCTGTCTCAGGCGTCGCTCGATTTTCATGCTAAACAAACCATTCAGTGACCACTCGTGCCCTGTGGATGGGGGTATTGTCATCCTGGAAGAGGTCACTCCCATCAAGACAGAAAGGTTGAAGGGGATCATTCAGAAAGGCTGTGTATTTATTGCCGTTTACCTTGCCCTCTAAAGGGATGAGTGGACCATGCCAGGAAAAGGCACCCCACACCATAACAGAGCTGCCAGAAGCCTCATTTACTCAAGTGTTTCCTTTATTTTGGAACAGATCAGTCAGATCAGAGCTGTGATCACTTCAAGGAAGCGAGGAAGGAAGGATGCATTTGAACAGTATTAAATCAGAACCTGAAGGGTATTAGGACAATGACTACTAGCCAATTCCAAATGGACCTGAAGCCCCTCTAGGTCTATCACGTGTAGATCTGAAAGAATTGGATTGGTATCAGTAATCTGACAACGAACCCATCCAGATAGGATTTAGCTAATATTCCACCTAGCCTATCTGATCCTTTTAGATCTATACAAGGGGTAGTCCATTTGGGATTGGTCGAATGTCTCTGTCCGGTGACTGGGAGCAGGAGGTCAGTCGAGTCATCTTGTCAAACCTGGGTCAGAGATCAAAGGCCAGGGGTCACTGCCAGGGTGAGGAGTCGAGCAACATGCATCACCACAGCCACACCAGGAAATGGATGCAGTAATTAAAGTATCTCCAAAAAAGTACAAACCATCTACATGTGGATGTTGCAGATGACATGGTTAATAGCGGCATTTTTGGAGGTTGATTTAACAAAGAGTGCGATTGGCCAGGCCAGGTTTCATGGATGGACACATAGTGCATTTTGATTGGATGAATTCGTCAGAAGGGAGAGGGACGAAGTAGTTGCCATTAAGTAGCGTAGAGTTAAAGAAAGCATGTAAAAAAAGATAAAACAGGAAATGAATTGTCATTATGTACACTCATTATTACTGAGTTCAGTTCAGTCATAACACTGCCTCCATACATACAACAGTTCAGTCATAACACTGCCTCCATACATACAACAGTTCAGTCATAACATTGCCTCCATACATACAACAGTTCAGTCATAACACTGCCTCCATACATACAACAGTTCAGTCATAACACTGCCTCCATACATACAACAGTTCAGTCATAACACTGCCTCCATACATACAACAGTTCAGTCATAACACTGCCTCCATACATACAATAATTCCGTCATAACACTGCCTCCATACATACAATAATTCAGTCATTACACTGCCTCCATACATACAACAGCAGGGATATCAACGACTAGGAAACAGATGAAGTTCAAAAAAATATATTATGAGATTACTCCTAACATGAGATTACTCCTAACATGAGATTACTTTTAACATCCACACACTAACAAGCTTCCATTGGACTGCGAGGAAAATGAACATGATTGTCAAGTCGTGTTTGAATCAGCGCAATGGCAGCTAAAGCTTTAACTTGAGTTGACCCAAATTAAAGGCTGCTTTAATGGACTACCACTGGACTGATCCAAGAACAGGGCTTGCTTTTTCATGTTCAAAGGTCCCTCTCAATCAAATGGTGTCTCGGACTGGTCTGAGGTCAGTTTAGAGAAGAGGAACCAATTCCACCTGATTCTTATGCCATTAACATCCACTGCCAGTAACACTTGGTAGGACGGTTTATAGAGCATAGTTGGGGACAGGAGTTTTTCCTCACCATAAGAACTGACAGGAAAAACGAGGGTCTAGTTCAAGTCATGTAGTCAGGAAAAACCCTTGCCACTACTAAGATATTATGTAATCATAATATACATGATATAACATTATGTCAAAATACTATACCCATTGAAATAAAATCTTATTTAATGTATGATTATGCCTGTGGTCACCAACCTTTGTCATGCAGAGCTACATGATGTTCAAGCTTTTGTTCCAGCCCAGCAGTAACACACCTGATACAACCAATCAACCAATCAATGTCCATGTTTAATCAGATCTGTTGGTGCTGGGCTGGTTATAAATGCATATAGCTCTCCAGGACCTGGGTTGATAGAGTTTAGGGGTTTTTAATGGAAATAAAGGTATAGCTGTCAGGACTGTCTCAGAGACACACAACATTCAAAAACAATATTCATATTTCATCATATGGTTTATAAAGGCATTACAACACACACACACTCGCATGCATGCACGAATGTACGCGCACACACCACATTACCTGCCTGAATACCTGAATAACTAGTGTGTCTACCTCATTGGCTATCATTTTTCACTATCCAACTGGTTGCTAAGTGGTTGCCTGGCTAGAGGAACAGTCTGATTGGCCAGATTGTTTTGAGGCTGGTTATTTGATTGGCTGTCAGGTTGCCTAGCAGATCAGTAGAGTAGTCTGTGTGTGTACGTGCATGAGTGAGTGAGTGAGTGTGTGTGTGTGTGTGTGTGTGTGTGTGTGTGTGTGTGTGTGTTAGTCTCCTGAGTATTGTCAGTGGTGGCTGGGCTACCATGATCCTGTGCTCTGCTCTCCACCAACTGGGACAATTATGTAAGACTTTCAAAATATGTTCATGCTTCACTGAGCAATGCAAGATGCTGTACACTACAGTCTCTGCCTTTCTCTCTGCTTCTCTATGTGCCCCTGCTCTCTTTCTATCTGCCCCCCCCCTCTCTCTCTCTCTTTCCATCTGCCCCCCTCTATCTCTCTCTCTCTCTTTCTACCTGTCCACCCCCCCCTCTCTCTCTACCTGCATCACTCTCTTTACCTCTCTCTCTCTCTCTCTCTCTCTCTCTCTCCCTCTCTCTACTAGTCTCACTCTCTTTACCTCTCCCCCTTACACTCTCTCTCTCTCTGCCTCTCTCACTCTCCCACTCATACCACTGAACTTGCTGACACACCATTTCCCTTTCCCACTGTTAATTCCCCTGCCTCCTCACTTACCCCGAGCTCAGTCACTAAAATATCTGTAATGCTGCCCAGGACTGTCACACAGTCAAAAATGTTCCAGGCATCTTTGAAGTAATTCTGTGGGCAGAAGAGAAAGAGGGAGGGGGAAGGGAGTGAGGGAAACAAAGAAAGAGTAGGAAGAAAGGAAAGAGATTGAGGAGAGAAAGGACAAAAAAGTTGAGTCAGTGTCAGATGGCAACAGGCCATAGATTAGATGAGATAAAATGAACGTCAGTTATGCCATATTGAAGTCATTCCAGCAACATATATGACTAGAGTCTGAGAGAAAGAGAGTTAGTTGGTTGGCTTTTGTTGGTTGGTTGGTTGGTTGGTTGGCTGGCTGGCTGGTTGGTTGGCTGGCTGGCTGGTTGGCTGGTTGGTTGGTTGAAAAAGAGAAGGGATCACAGGATTGTGGTACGTACTGCATGCTGGGAATTGTATGAGCGAGTGCGAGTGTTGTCTGGAGTTTCCTTTTCTTGGTGGTTTGCCTTTTTCTATGCATGATTAATGTTATGAATGTTTTTATTTTTGTGGTAGTATTAAGTATATTGTATTATTCGGAATTGCCCTGGTTTTGGAGGGGATGGTGACCCACATGGGGACGTCGCCCCTGTCACTTCGGCACGGCTTTAGGTGTGTTACTGAAGCTACTGTCACGGTGGAGGAGTTTCTGGCCGCCGTAGGAGAGAAGGTAGGATACGAGAATGTTGCTTATGCGTCACGGATGAATAAAGCCGTGGTGGTTTTTCTTAAAGAAGAGTGTCTTGTTGATCGGATGGTTGAGCATGACGTACTTCTTAAAGAAGAGGGTCTGGTTGATCGGATGGTTGAGCATGACGTACTTCTTAAAGAAGAGTGTCTTGTTGATCGGATGGTTGAGCATGGTGTACTTCTTAAAGAAGAGTGTCTAGTTGATCAGATGGTTGAGCATGGTGTATTTCTTAAAGAAGAGTGTCTAGTTGATCAGATGGTTGAGCATGGTGTACTTCTTAAAGAAGAGTGTCTTGTTGATCAGATGGTTGAGCATGGTGTATTTCTTAAAGAAGAGTGTCTAGTTGATCAGATGGTTGAGCATGGTGTATTTCTTAAAGAAGAGAGTCTTGTTGATCGGATGGTTGAGCATGACGTACTTCTTAAAGAAGAGGGTCTTGTTGATCAGATGGTTGAGCATGGTGTATTTCTTAAAGAAGAGTGTCTAGTTGATCAGATGGTTGAGCATGACGTACTTCTTAAAGAAGAGGGTCTTGTTGATCGGATGGTTGAGCATGACGTACTTCTTAAAGAAGAGGGTCTTGTTGATCGGATGGTTGAGCATGGTGTACTTCTTAAAGAAGAGCGTCTGGTTGATCGGATGGTTGAGCATGACGTACTTCTTAAAGGAATGTTTATTCAAGTTACGCCGCTTTTTTCTCCGTCAACAAGGGTAACGATTTCAAATGTACCACCGTTTATTCCCAAAGAGCTATTGGAGCGCGAGTTATTGCGGTTTGGGAAGTTTGCAAGATCAATTGAGATTGTCCCATTGGGTTGCAAATACCCGGCTTTGAAACAGGTTATGTCGTTTCAAACACCCGGCTTTGAAACAGGTTATGACGTTTCAAGCACCCGGCTTTGAAACAGGATATGTTGTTTCAAACACCCGGCTTTGAAACAGGTTATGTCGTTTCAAACACCCGGCTTTGAAACAGGTTATGACGTTTCAAACACCCGGCTTTGAAACAGGTTATGTTGTTTCAAACACCCGGCTTTGAAACAGGTTATGTCGTTTCAAACACCCGGCTTTGAAACAGGTTATGTCGTTTAAAACACCCGGCTTTGAAACAGGTTATGTTGTTTCAAACACCCGGCTTTGAAACATGTCTTTTCGGCGACAGGTGTTTATGTTTTTAGACTCACCGGAGTCTGAAACTGGCACATCTGTTCTTACAGTGTCCCAGGTTGGTCGGGATGACTGACCTGATCACTAGCTGGTTCTCTGCTCTGGGAGAGGTTTTCTCTTCCCAACAGTTTATATTTTGGGCCAAAGTACAGGTTTAGTCGAAGAGGTGTAATTATCTTGCTTAATTTTGTGTCAGGGGCAGCTACATTAGCAATATGGAAGACACAAAATAACAGTATTTGAGGACAGGGGTCTGCGGATGTGGTGGGAATGCTGGAGGGGATGTTGGCAGCGAGACTGGGGGTTGAGTTTGCCTATTACAAAATTGTTAACAGCATTGATCTGTTTATGAATATATGGGGTATTCAGAGGCTGTTGTGTAGAGTTAGTGTGGAGGAAGATTTGGTGTTGTGTTTTTAATTGATGTGTAACCACGGTTTTGTTTGAGTGTTTATTGTGTTGAGGGTTCCCAGACCCAATAAATGTTATTTAAATCTAAAAACATTCTCTCTCTCTCTCTCCCTCTTTCTCTCTCTCTCCCCCCTCTCTCTCTTTCTCTCTCTCTCTTTCTCTCTCTCTCGCTCCTCTAATTATTCCCCCTCTTCTCCATATATCTTCCCACCACTCTTCCTCAAACGGTCTCCTCTGTGCCTTTCTCCTCTCCTTCACTCTCCTCTCACCCATCCCTCCGCCTATAGCCATTTGTCTCTCTCAATACCCAGGTGACTGCTACAGTACACACAGGTTATTAACTGGGAAAAACAATAATAATCTCTATACATTTATACACATACTACCAGTAGATAGTATATAGAGAGACAGATAGACAGATCATTAGATTCAATGTAGTTAGTTACATGTAGTTAGCTAGCTGATTAGTTACATTCTCAGATCGCTATAGGACTATACTTTGAGGGCAAGCTTTGGCATGTTAGATTGATAGATTGCTTAGTTAGTTAGTTATATGTAGTTAGTTAGCTAGTTAGTTACATCTAAAATGCATTCCTATCATCATTGGAAGACGTGTGTGACACACTTACCAGCACTCCAAAGGCGATGATCTTGAGCACACACTCCATGGAGAACAGCGAGGTGAATACGATGTTCAGGTTGGCCAGCACAGCCTCGTAGGCCGGAGAGGCTCCGTCATACTACACACACACACACACACACCCACATGCACACACACACACACACACACACCCACATGCACACACACATGCACAAATATTTGCACATGCATGCATATACAAATATATGCACATAGACATACACAAGTACACATAAATGCACAATAACACAAATACAGAGACAGAAATAAATGCATAAACGAATATGACAAATATCATCCAAACACACACAGAGACACAGACAACCACAGACAGAGAGGAAGACACATCCAAACACACACAGAGACACAGACAACCACAGACAGAGAGGAAGACACATCCAAACACACACAGACACAGACAACCACAGACAGAGAGGAAGAAACATCCAAACACACACAGACACAGACAACCACAGACAGAGAGGAAGACACATCCAAACACACACAGACACAGACAACCACAGACAGAGAGGAAGACACATCCAAACACACACAGAGACAGAGACAACCACAGACAGAGAGGAAGACACATCCAAACACACACAGAGACACAGACAACCACAGACAGAGAGGAAGACACATCCAAACACACACAGAGACACAGACAACCACAGACAGAGAGGAAGACACATCCAAACACACACAGAGACACAGACAACCACAGACAGAGAGGAAGACACATATGAAGACAGATAGAGACACTCACACAGGTTAGCACACACAGAGGCAGAAACATTAGTTAAATCAGATAGATAGATAGATAGATAGATAGATAGATATATATAGAGAGAGAGAGAGAGAGAGAGAGAGAGAGAGAGAGAGAGAGAGAGAGAGAGAGAGAGAGAGAGAGAGACTTCCGTGTTAAGTTCTATGTGTGTGAGTGATGTGAGGGTATCTATGAAGTGATATAATCAGGGTGTCCAGGCTTGTTGTACCTTCATCATCAGTACGATAGTATTGAGCGCGATCATAGCCATGATTGTATACTCAAATGGCGGCGACACCACAAACTCCCACATGCGGTACTGGAAGCTTTGCTTGTTCTTAGGCATGTGTCGCGTCAACGGTTTGGCATTAATGGCGAAGTCTATGCAGCCTCTCTGGAAACACACACATACACAGACAGACAACAATGGGTTAATATCTCACTGAAAGTGCTGTGGTCTACTATCCTGATCCTGCAAACCCACAGGATGTGTAGGCTTTTGTTCTAATGATGAGAAGATATTCATTAACTCTTGGTAGGACCGTTATGACACGGTCTGAACCATGTCATCATATGTCATAACAGCTGATATAACTTGTTCTCATTTACAACTGCGACCTGTCATAATATGGTCATAACACTGTCATGACCCACATATGTCACCTGTTGTGACATATATTTAATTATTTTATGGCTGGTTATGACACCTACATAAGAGTGTCAAAACCCACATTTCTTCCATTTGTTTGAGTTCCATTTGTTAGAAAGTCCTTTGTTGTTGTAATTAATTCTTTACAGTCATGTTTTTTTGCCATCATATTTTAAATGTTTATTTTATTTTTAAAATTTGATTTCACCTTTATGTAACCAGGTAGGCTAGTTGAGAACAAGTTCTCATTTACAACTGCGACCTGGCCAAGATAAAGCAAAGCAGTGCGACACAAACAACAACACAGAGTTAAACATGGAATAAACAAGCGTACAGTCAATTACACAGTCCAAAAGTCTATATACTGTCTGCAAATGGCGTGAGGAGGTAAGGCAATAAATAGGACATAGTAGCAAGTAACTACAATTTAACAAATTAACACTGGAGCGATAGATGTGTAGATGATGATGTGCAAGTAGAAATACTGGTGCGCAAAAAAGCAGAAAAGTAAAAAAAACAATATGGGGATGGGTAGGTAGATCAGATGGGCTATTTACAGATGGGCTATGTACAGCTGCAGCGATCGGTTAGCTGCTCGGATAGCTGATGTTTAAAGTTAGTGAGGGAAATATAAGTCTCCAGCTTCAGCGATTTTTGCAATTCGTTCCAGTCATTGGCAGCAGAGAACTGGAAAGAAAGGCAGCCAGATGAGGTGTTGGCTTTGGGGATGACCAGTGAGATATACCTGCTGCTGCGCATGCTACGGGTGTGTGTTGTTATCGTGACCAGCGAGCTGAGATAAGGCGGAGCGTTGCCTAGCAAAGACTTATAGATGACCTGAAGCCAGTGGGTCTTGCGACAAATATGTAGCGAGGGCCAGCCAACGAGAGCAAACAGGTCGCAGTGGTGGGTGGTATATGGGGCTTTGGTGACAAAACGGATGGCACTGTGATAGACTGCATCCAGTTTGCTGAGTAGAGTGTTGGAGGCTATTTTGTAAATGACATCGCCGAAGTCAAGGATCAGTAAGATAGTCAGTTTTACTAGGGTATGTTTGGCGGCGTGAGTGAAGGAGGCTTTGTTGTGAAATAGAAAGCCGATTCGAGATTTAATTTTGGATTTGAGATGTTTAATATGAGTCTGGAAGGAGAATTTAACAGTCTAGCCAGACACCTAGGTACCTGTAGTTGTCCAGATATTCTAGGTCAGAACCGTCCAGAGTAGTGATGCTAGTCGGCCAGGCGGATGGGGACAGCGAACGGTTGAAAAGCATGCATTTATTTTTACTAGCGTTAAAGAGTAGTTGGAGGCCATGGAAGGAGTGTTGTAATGGCATTGAAGCTCGTTTGGATGTTTGTTAACACAGTGTCCAAAGAAGGGCCAAATGTATACAGAATGGTGTCGTCTGCATAGATCTGGATCAGGGAATCACCCGCAGCAAGAGCGACATCGTTGATGTATACAGAGAAAAGAGTCTGCCCGAGTATTGAACCCTGCGGTACTACCATAGAGACTGACAGAGGTCCATACAACAGCCCCTCTGATTTGTCTGTCTGATAAGTAGTTGGTGAACCAGGTGAGGCAGTCATTTGAGAAACCAAGGCTGTTGAGTCTGCCGATAAGAATACGGTGATTGACAGAGTCGAAAGCCTTAGCCAGGTCGATGAAGACAGCTGCACAGTACAATCTTTTATTGATGGCGGTTATGATATCGTTTAGTACCTTGAGCGTGGCTGAGGTGCACCCGTGACCAGCTCAGAAACCGGACTGCACAGCGGAGGTACGGTGGGATTCGAAATGGTCTGTGATCTGTTTATTAACTTAGCTTTCGAAGACTTTAGAAAGGCAGGGCAGGATGGATATAGGTCTATAACAGTTTGGGTCTAGAGTGTCACCCCCTTTGAAGAAGGGGATGACCGCGGCAGCTTTCCTATCTTTAGGGATCTCGGACAATACGAAAGAGAGGTTGAACAGACTGGTAATAGGGGTTGCAACAATGGCGGCGGATAATTTTAGAAAGAGAGGGTCCAGATTGTCTAGCCCAGCTGATTTGTACGGGTCCAGGTTTTGCAGCTCTTTCAGAACATCTCCTTTCTGGATTTGGGTGAAGGAGAAGCTGGGGTGGCTTGGGCAAGTAGCTGCGGGGGGTGCAAAGCTTTTGGCCGGGGTTGCGGTAGCCAGGAGGAAATCATGGTCTCGATTATTGTGGATTTATCGCTGGTGACAGTTTTACCTAGCCTCAGTGCAGTGGGCAGCTGGGAGGAGATGCTCTTGTTCTCCATGGACTTTACAGTGTCCCAAAACCTTTTAGAGTTAGAGCTACAGGATGCAAATTTATGTTTGAAAAAGCTAGCCTTTGCTTTCCTGACTGACTGTGTGTATTGGTTCCTGATTTCCCTGAACAGTTGCATATCGCGGGGACTATTCGATGCTATTGCAGTCCGCCACAGGATAATGTCACGACTTCCACCGAAGTCGGCTCCTCTCCTTGTTCGGGCGGCGTTCGGCGGTCGACGTCACCGGCTTTCTAGCCATCGCCGCTCCATTTGTCATTGATCCATTTGTTTTGTCTTGTTTTGCACACCTGGTTTTTATTTCCTAATCACACTGCATGTATTCATTCCTCTGTTCCCCCTCATGGCTTTGTGTGATATTGTTTGTGTTACGTGTCATGTTTGACTCACCAGACTGGGGTTCGTATATTCTGTGTTTTGTCACGAGGTGCGTTTATTTGTTTGAACATAATTATTGTGACTGTTTGCTCATTTGGCACTTTTGCCAATTGGCTGGAGGTTTTGACGCAGTGGCGTCCGTCTGTTGGTTTCTCCTGCCTCAATAAAGTGTGTCACAACTCTCTGCTCTCCTGCACCAGACTCTACCAATACGCACACACCTGACAGATAAATAACTTATGAACATCCTGTGTCACTTTACTAGGACTAAGAAAATACACTTTATGACACTGTCAATAAGCATTATGACCATATTAATCATATAAGCCAGATAGGCCTATCATGTACATGCCATCAGTCAAAAAGAGGGTGTCTTGTCCTGATCCTGAAATCTGCTCCTGCATTCATCAACAGAGCATTGGGGTAGGTGCATGTCTGACATCAGCGTGTGCGCAATTATAATTATAATTTAACATGGTCAATTTAAAAACAATTATACAACATACTGTAAACATACTGTTGACACGTAGGCTGTGGTGTAATCAGATGTTTTGCCTTGTGTGGTAGGTTTTGTGGGTTAAGACACTCTTATATAGGTGTATATATCTCACAATATATGTCACAACAGGTCTAAAGATATGACCATATTGCAAAAGGTTATGACCGTGTCATAATGTGTTATGTCGCTTGGTGTCAAGTAAAGTGTTACCGAAGTTTCCCAATGGGCGTGGACATCGATTCAACATCTATTCCACGGTGGTTCAACATCATTTCATTGAAATGACGTGGAAACAACATTGATTCAACCAGTGTGTGAAAATGTATGTTATTGTTACAACCAATGTGTTTCAGAAAATGCCTTCATCAGGCTTTTGTTCTAGAGCTTAAACATTTGACTCAACTATTTGAGACCTGCGGGACTAGATTACACCACTGGGGGGCGTTGAACGCCGGCCATCTGTTCTTAAGGAGAGCATGCTAGTCACGGTCCCAACTGAGCGGTCCCAATCTCCCTTGGATGTTTTTGTCACACTCTTAAAAGCCTGGGGTTGTTACAAATAATAGCTACACATTTTTTTACAATTCCCAAGTGGCGCAGTGGTCTAAGACACTGCATCTCAGTGACAAAGGAGTCACTACAGACCCTGGTTCAATTCCAGGCTGTATCATAACCGGCTGTGATTGGGAGTCCCATAGGGCGGTGCACAATTGGCCCAGCGTCACCCGGGTTAGGGTTTTTGCCGGGGTTGGCCGTCATTGTAAATAAGAATTTGTTCTTAACTGACTTGCCTAGTTAAATATGAATATATATATATATTTAAATACAGTATCTTTGCCATCACTTTTTCATGTCATTCTTCTCCAACCTCTCTGCCTTCTCCCTTCCACTCCTGTCCCTCTCTTCTCACCTCGTTTTTCTCTAAACTGTAATCCTCCATCATCTTGTCTCCTTGCTCCTGGAAAGTGATGATGATGAGAGCTACGAAGATATTGACGAAGAAGAAGGGGAAGACCACGAAGTACACCACGTAAAAGATGGACATCTCCATCCGGTACCCCGGGCTCGGGCCCTGATTCTCATAGGTCGCATCCACTGAATGTTTCAGCACCCTGGTGGAAGGTAGAGAGGAGAGAGGGATGGTTAGGATGGGGGGGGGTGGGGCGGTTGTGTTTGGCTGGGGGTTGTGTTTATGTGTTTGGGTGTGTGTGTGTGTGTGTGTGCACATGTGTGTGTGTGTGTGTGTGTGTGTGTGTGTGTGCGTGCACGTGTGTGTGTCTGTCCTGTACTTACTGCGGCCACCCCTCTCCGGTAGAAACGGTGAAGAGGGTGAGCAGGGCCCAAAGCACGTTGTCGTAGTGGAAATCGTACTTCTTCCACTCCCGCTTCTGCGCCTTCACTTCATTATTCCGCTCATAGACTAGATATTCGCCCCTGGAACACACAACAGATTGTTCATACTTACACTGTGTGTGTGTGTGTGTGTGTGTGTGTGTGTGTGTGTGTGTGTGTGTGTGTGTGTGTGTGTGTGTGTGTGTGTGTGTGTGTGTGTGTGTGTGTGTGTGTGTGTGTGTGTGTGTGAGTGTGTGTGAGAGTGTGTGTGAGTGTGTGTGCGTGTGTGTGCGTGTGTGTGTGTGTGTGTGTGGCTACATCATGTGTCCATCATGTCTCCTGACCTGCAATCGCGCTCAAACTCTTTGGACTCGTCAGTGCAGTAGAAGAATCTTCCTTTGAACAGCTGCACGGCCACCACAGCAAAAATAAACATGAAGAGCATGTAGACGATGAGGATGTTCAGGACGTTCTTCAGGGAGTTGACCACACAGTCAAACACAGCCTGGAGACACAGAGATACACAACAACACAGTCAAACACAGCCTGGAGACACAGAGATACACAACAACACAGTCAAACACAGCCTGGAGACACAGAGATACACAACAACACAGTCAAACAAAGCCTGGAGACACAGAGATACACAACAACACAGTCAAACACAGCCTGGAGACACAGAAATACACAATCAAACACAGCCTGGAGACACAGAGATGCACAACAACATGTTCAGACACAGCCTGGAGACACAGAGATACACAACAACACAGTCAAACACAGCCTGGAGACACAGAGATACACAACAACACGTTCAGACACAGCCTGGAGACACAGAGATACACAACAACACAGTCAGACACAGCCTGGAGACACAGAGATACACACAACACAGTCAGACACAGCCTGGAGACACTGAGATACACAGTCAAACAAAGGCACACAGCCTGGAGACGCAGAGATACACAACAACACAGTCAGACACAGCCTGGAGACACAGAGATACACAACAACACAGTCAGACACAGCCTGGAGACACAGATATACACTACAACACAGTCAGACACAGCCTGGAGACACTGAGATACACAATCAAACAAAGGCACACAGCCTGGAAACACAGAGATACACAACAACACAGTCAGACACAGCCTGGAGACACAGAGATACACAGTCAAACAAAGGCACACAGCCTGGAGACACAGAGATACACAACAACACAGTCAGACACAGCCTGGAGACACAGAGATACACAACAATACAGTCAGACACAGCCTGGAGACACTGAGATACACAGTCAAACAAAGGCACACAGCCCATCTGTACGCGACTGGGGCAGATTTAAATAGAGGTTGACGATGAGACAAATAAGAGGTCCAACAGCTTGGACACTGTAAGGTCCTACCTGGGAGAAATGTTTATCAGAATGGTGGATGTGGTTGTTAACAGACAGTAATAAACGTGGTGAGAGTTGAACGTACCTTGAGCTTTGGAAGACGCTTGATAGTCTTCAGAGGTCGCAACACTCTCAGAACCCTCAGAGACTTGATTGTGCTGAT
>NC_143034.1:61248870-61261370 GCF_057628025.1 Oncorhynchus mykiss
TGTATCAGTCTCTGTCTATCTGAATAATCTATCAGAGTCTCTGTCTCTCTGACTAATCTATCAGAGTCTCTGTCTCTCTGACTAATCTATCAGAGTCTCTGACTATCTGACTAATGTATCAATCTCTGTCAATCTGACTAATCTATCAGAGTCTCTGACTATCTGACTAATGTATCAGTCTCTGTCTATCTGACTAATCTATCAGAGTCTCTGTCTCTCTGACTAATCTATCAGAGTATCTGTCTTTCTGACTAATCTATCAGAGTCTCTGACTATCTGACTAATCTATCAGAGTCTCTGTCTCACTGACTAATCTATCAGAGTCTCTGTCTCTCTGACTAATGTATCAGTCTCTGTCTATCTGACTAATCTATCAGAGTCTCTGTCTATCTGACTAATCTATCAGAGTCTCTGTCTATCTGACTAATCTATCAGTCTCTGTCTATCTGACTCTATCTGACTAAGCTATCAGTCTCTGTCTATCTGACTAATCTATCAGAGTCTCTGACTCTCTGACTAATCTATCAGAATCTCAGTCTCTCTGACTAATCTATCAGAGTCTCTGTCTATCTGACTAATCTATCAGAGTCTCTGACTATCTGACTAATCTATCAGAATCTCTGTCTATCTGACTAATCTATCAGAGTCTCTGACTATCTGACTGATCTATCAGTCTCTGTCACTGACTAATCTATCAGAGTCTCTGTCACTGACTAATCTATCTGAGTCTCTGACTATCTGACTAATCTATCAGAGTCTCGGTCTATCTGCCTAATCTATCAGAGTCTCTGTCTCTCTGACTAATCTATCAGTCTCTGTCTCTCAGACTAATCTATCAGAGTCTCGGTCTATCTGCCTAATCTATCAGAGTCTCTGTCTCTCTGACTAATCTATCAGTCTCTGTCTCTCAGACTAATCTATCAGAGTCTCTGTCTAATCTATCAGAGTCTCTGACTATCTGACTAATCTATCAGAGTCTCTGTCTCTCTGACTAATCTATCAGAGTCTCTGTATCTCTGACAAATCTATCAGAGTCTCTGTCTATCTGACTAATCTATCAGAGTCTCTGTCTCTGACTAATCTATCAGAGTCTCTGTCTCTCTGACTAATCTATCAGAGTCTCTGACTATCTGACTAATGTATCAGTCTCTGTCTATCTGACTAATCTATCAGAGTCTCTGTCTCTCTGACTAATCTATCAGAGTATCTGTCTTTCTGACTAATCTATCAGAGTCTCTGTCTCTCTGACTAATGTATCAGTCTCTGTCTATCTGACTAATGTATCAGTCTCTGTCTATCTGACTAATCTATCAGAGTCTCTGTCTATCTGACTAATCTATCAGAGTCTCTGTCTATCTGACTAATCTATCAGTCTCTGTCTATCTGACTCTATCTGACTAAGCTATCAGTCTCTGTCTATCTGACTAATCTATCAGAGTCTCTGACTCTCTGACTAATCTATCAGAATCTCTGTCTCTCTGACTAATCTATCAGAGTCTCTGTCTATCTGACTAATCTATCAGAGTCTCTGACTATCTGACTAATCTATCAGAGTCTCTGTCTCTCTGACTAATCTATCAGAGTCTCTGACTATCTGACTGATCTATCAGTCTCTGTCACTGACTAATCTATCAGAGTCTCTGACTATCTGACTAATCTATCAGAGTCTCTGTCACTGACTAATCTATCAGAGTCTCTGACTATCTGACTAATCTATCAGAGTCTCTGTCTCTCTGACTAATCTATCAGAGTCTCTGTCTCTCTGACAAATCTATCAGAGTCTCTGTCTCTCTGACTAATCTATCAGTCTCTTTCTCTCAGACTAATCTATCAGAGTCTCTGACTATCTGACTAATCTTTCAGAATCTGATCTGTCTGTCTGTCTGTCTGTCTGTCTGTCTGGACCTTTGTCAAACATTCCATTATACCTTAAGACTAAAAACGCAGGCCTAACACAGAAAGTGAAACACATGAACATACATATACACTCAGATAGACACACATATATACAGTATGCAACACATACATGCAGAAAGATACACATACAGTATATACATGAAATACTCCAACATACACACACACACACACACACACACACACACACACACACACACACACACACACACACACACACACACACACACACACACACACACTTGACAGTGGCACACACATACACACATAACATAATATGGCAGGATCAGGGGGTCAGTCCCACAGACAGGGGGTGCCACTGCCACCCTGGAGCACCGGCCACTCAGAGGAAGATAATGAAGTTGTCCCTAGATACTGATCTAGGATCAAATTCGTTTTTACCAGCCTAACGGGCAAGGTTAGGATTTGTGGGAGGACAATCTCGTCTTAGATCTGTGGTTTGATGCAAATTCTACCTTGAGTGTCCAAATATTCCTACAAATCATATTTTCCTTCATCTCCTTCACATGACTGCAGATGTGAAATGATTGGATAGGCAATTGTAATGATTCTAATGCTAGCTGGGTAATGCTAACATTCTGTGAACCTATCCAGTTGGAGATCAGGAAAACGGAGTGAGGAGGAGAAGGAGGAATGTAAAAGGGATTGGTGAACAGTTTGTTTCTCTCACAGGAGCAGAGTAAAGGAGTGAGGGATGGAGTGAGGGATGGAGTGAGGGATGGAGGGAGGGAGGGAGGGGGGAAGGAAGGAGGGTATTCTGCAGGCACATCCAGGTGTCTTTTTCTATCTTTCTCCCTTAAAGGAGAAGAAAACTTGCATGCCCACTGTAACGGTAATCTGTAACCCCTCTCTTTGGAGGGGAAGCAAAGGGTTAAGCAATGGGAGCTAGTGTTAGGGCCTAGGGAGTAAGGGTGGAAGAAGGGACCTTCCCTGAGGAGGTATTAGACATGCTTGGGAAGATACAAAGCGGAGTGATTTCTGTTTGCGAAACACACAACACCCCTATCAGCTAATGAATGATCATATACTCTGAGCTATGATAGGTTCTTCATATGCATTACAGAAATGACTGTTAGTTATAGCCATTCCCATTCTTAGATGCATGTATATGGACCTCAAGTATGTATGCATGCCTATGTGCACATCATCCTCATACCCGTGCTTTCCTTTAGGGTTGGGCTTTCGATTCCATTTTGATTCAGTCAATTCAGATGATCCGTTGAAATGGAATGAATGGTTTTGAAAATATCCCAGTATTTTCTTTGAAGGGGTTCAACATTTCAAATTCAATTCCTGAATTGAGTGAATCAAAATGCCCTGGTCACCATGTTTTTCCATTGTTCAATGATCCACCTGTATAAGGGGACTGGGTTAGGGTGGAAAAACTCACATCAATACTGTCAGAATAACTCATGCACTATGTGTTCAGGTAGCATGTACAATAATCAACTCACAAGCCTTAACCAATGACTTTATATCATGCAACTATGTATAAATTCATTGTAAAATCATATCCTAGGTCTAAATCAACCAGCCTAGAGAAATCTTGGACACCATTTCAGGCGCCACGGTATACGATAAGAGGTCTGGATCATGAAAAAGCTCAAAATTCTAGCACAGTCCTAAAACAACAATTTTAAGCCTACCCAAATTGTAGCATCACACATTAAGACTCAGCATCTCTTTTCAAGAGGGTCAATGTATCAATGTACTATTCCAAGAACTACACCTCTCTTCACTCAACCCCACCTGCCCCCACTCCAGCCCTAACACCCTTGTCTCCACCTTAACCCTGTTCTTTTTTACCCCATCCTGATCCCGGCTACAACCCCAGCCCTTCTCTTTCCCCAGACCCCCAGCTCCCGTTCCATTTAGTCTTAGACCCAACACTTCTCTTTCCCCAGACCCCCAGCTCCCGTTCCATTTAGCCTTAGACCCAGAACTTCTCTTTCCCCAGACCCCCAGCTCCCGTTCCATTTAGCCTTAGACCCAACACTTCTCTTTCCCCCAGACCCCAAGCTCCCGTTCCATTTAGTCTTAGACCCAACACTTCTCTTTCCCCACACCCCCAGCTCCCGTTCCATTTAGCCTTAGACCCAGAACTTCTCTTTCCCCAGACCCCCAGCTCCCGTTCCATTTAGCCTTAGACTTAGAACTTCTCTTTCCCCACACCCCCAGCTCCCGTTCCATTTAGCCTTAGACCCAG
Source organism: Oncorhynchus mykiss (assembly GCF_057628025.1). NCBI lineage: Eukaryota > Metazoa > Chordata > Actinopteri > Salmoniformes > Salmonidae > Oncorhynchus > Oncorhynchus mykiss. The sequence goes on from NC_143034.1 coordinate 61,253,012, forward strand.
AACTTCTCTTTCCCCAGACCCCCAGCTCCCGTTTCATTTAGCCTTAGACCCAGAACTTCTCTTTCCCCAGACCCACAGCTCCCATTCCATTTAGCCTTAGACCCAGAACTTCTCTTTCCCCAGACCCACAGCTCCCGTTCCATTTAGCCTTAGACCCAGAACTTCTCTTTCCCCAGACCCCCAGCTCCCGTTCCATTTAGCCTTAGACCCAGAACTTCTCTTTCCCCAGACCCCCAGCTCCCGTTCCATTTAGCCTTAGACCCAGAACTTCTCTTTCCCCACACCCCCAACTCCCGTTCCATTTAGCCTTAGACCCAGAACTTCCCCCATCCTAAACCTTTATTTCATTAAAGCACCCTTCTTCAGCCCACACCGAGCTCCAGCCCCAGCGATAGTACCAGCTTCATCACCAGCCATAGCACCTGTCCCACTCCCAGCCCAAGCTCAGGCAGTGGCGTGCAGAAGAAGGAAGCTGAAATACCTGCTCCGTAGGAGGGGTGGAGGAGGGGTGCGGCTCAGGCCCCTCAGCTCCAGAACCGCCCGGGACACTAAAGGGTTACAGGTGCCTGGGGTGGTCCTCACACCCACGGGAGATAAGGGGGAGGAGAGGAGCGAGAGAGGGGGGCATAGTGGACGTTGGGAGAGAAAGGGTGGAGGGGGATAGTGTTGGACCGCAGGGGGGAGAAGTAGAAACGAGGAGCGAGGGAGGCAGGTGAGATGGGGAGCGGGATAAAGGACAGGAGGAGAGGAAAGGGGTTGACTCTGGCGAACGATGATTGAAAGGGGCATTGGGGAAATGGTAGTGCCAGTAGCCTGGGGAGTTGGATGCTATGGGAAGGTTGTGGGAAGGTTGTTGATCGAGTGAGACAGAGCAAGACAGAGGAGCTAAGACTGAGACAGAGTGAGACAGGAGAGAGAGAGCGTGGGAGTGTGAACATGAGACAGAACAAGAACATGGGATATAAAGAGACGAGATAGTGACAGAAGAGAGAGTGACAGAAGAGAGAGCAACAGAAGAGAGAGCGATAGAGGAGAGAGAGAGAGAGTGGGGCTTTGCTCCAGGGCGCCTGTGAGGCTGTCTGCGCAGTGATGTTGTGACCCCTTGCCAGGACAGCAGAGAGAGGGGCAGAGAGGAGAGGAGAGAGAGGGGGAGATGGGGGAGAGGAGGAGATGGGGCAGCAGGCAGGACAAGAGAGAGAGAAAGAGAGAGTTGGGGGAGAGGAGATGACGGGGCAGGAGGGTAACTTACGTGAAGGCGAAGGCCACCAGAGCACCACTAACCACTATAAAGTCCAGGATGTTCCACAGGTCACGGAAATAGGAGCCCTGGTGCAACACCAGGCCCAGATCCACCATCTGAGAGAGAGGTGTGGGGGGATGGAGAGAGAGAGGAGGAAGAGGGGGAGAGAGAGAGAAAGTGAGAGAGAGTGAGGGGTTAGAGTGAGGGCGACAGAGAGAGTGGATATGTTTTGTTATTGATTTTCTCACGTCAAAAAATTACAAGTATAGCTAGAGGGAAATAGATTCAGAATTACCTTAATCAACATCTCAAAGGTGAACACTCCCGTAAACACATAGTCAAAGTAGCGCAGAACCTGCATAAAGGGAGAGAGAGGACACAGAGTTAGCAGACGTAAAGTAGAAGCTCGCTAATAGTTCAGTTAGAATGGAGGGTAAAGTAGAAGTTAGCTATAATAGCTAAGTTAGCATTGAGAGTAAAGTAGAAGTTAGCTATAATAGCTAAGTTGGCATGGAGGGTAAAGTAGAAGTTAGCTATAATAGCTACGTTAGCGTTGAAGGTAAAGTAGAAGTTAGCTATATAGCTAAGTTAGCATGGAGGGTAAAGTAGAAGCTAACTAAACTAGCTAGGTTAGCCCAGAGGGTAAAGTAAAAGTTAGCTAATAGCTAGGTTACCATGGAGAGTAAATATAAGCTAATACGGACACGGAGCTAGCATTGAGTGTCTCACATTGTTGCGAGGTGATTCTGGCCAGACGGGGTCTTCTGCTGCCAAGGCGATACTGCTCATAGCGATGGTAGACAGGATTCCAAACTCAAAGAATTTCAGAGTCACAATGTAGTGGCATAGTCTCCGGAACCTGATCACACACACAGACACACACAAGCATGCACGTACACACACACACACACACACACACACGCACACACACACACACACACACACACACACACACACACACACACACACACACACACACACACACACACACACACACACACACACACACACACACACACACACACACACACACACACACAAGCACACACACACAGACACACACACATTGCAACAAACACAAAAAAAAGCATCATTAATATAATTAATAATTAATATACGTGTGTGTGTGTGTGTGCATGCATGTGCCCACATACGGATTGGTGGTAGAGAGGATGAACATGGAGCTATAGGGAGGCATTGGTTTGGGTCCATCTTCATCACCCTTCTCATCATCATCATCCTCCTTATCCTCCTTCTTAGGCAGAGGCTCCGTGTTAGCATTCTTATTGACTGGAGGGATGCAAGAAAGAGAGGGAGGAGAGAGAGAGACAGAGGGGGAGGGAGGGGGTGGATAGGAGAGGAAAGGACAGGGAAGAATGAAGGGAAGAAATAGAAATAGCATGGCATGTGTGGCTGTTTCTCAAGGTTTTGACTGAAGATGTGACCTGATAAACCTTGGTCATACACAGTCTCCCTCCATCCCCCTCCCCTCCTCTTTCTTCCCTCTCTCTCACCCTGCAATATGGCGTTGTGGGAAGGAAACATGGGTGGTATGTCTACTGCTGTGTGGTCCGGTATTCGGGTGCTACTTCCGTATGCAGGAACCAGGCTTCCAGCTAGGCCAAGGTGGGAGCTGCTGTTGGTCAGGTGAGTGTTGAGGCCTGCAAGGCCGAAGCCTGGGCCTGGAGTATTGTGGTTGGCTGGGCTGGGGAGACCCGAGGCTGGGCAGGGCTGCTGGGTGGAGCCTGGGGGTAGCTGGGGCTGGCTGGTGGCCAATTTACTGTTCATGACATTGTCCATGTCCTCGCTGTACTGGCTGTCCTGTCTACAGAGGCTCTTCTGGATGGGCCGTGTGGTGGACAGGTTGGGACCATCCCTATAGAGGGAAAGAGATGGAAAGAAAGGAAGAGAGGGAGAAATTAGAGAGATTGATGGAAGAGAAGGAGTAGGGAAATGTCAGAAAGGTTCTGAGAACTACTGTATAAGGACACTGGTTGACAGAGGAAAGTGTGAGTGCGTATACATGCGTGTGTCTGTGTGTGTCAGGGTCTCCCTCACTTCCTGCGGTGTTGCCGCGTCCTCTTCCCCTCACCATCACACCCTGACTGAGTGCCATGGCGATGCCGTCTCTGCCTCCTCTCACCTCCATCACCCCCTTCTTGATCCCCCTCGCCTTCTCCTTCTGTCCCCCTGCTCTTGTGTCGCCTTTCCCCTCCTCCTCCTCCTCCTCCTCCTCCTCCTCCTCCTCCTCCTCCTCCTCCTCCTCCTCCACCACCTCCACCTCCCCCCTCTTCGTCCTCTGGGGGCATGCGGTGCTGGCGGGGTTTCCTGTGCTCCGATGAGCCCACCTGGCCCCGTGGGTGGTGGTGCCTTCTCTGGGGCCTCTCCTCTCCACTCTGTCCCAGCATCGTTGCATCTAGGCGGGTATGGGAGGAGTGGTGGTGTTGGAGCTCCTGGTGCTCCTTGCTCTCCTTACGGCTCCTGCGGCTCTCCGCAGAGTCTGCCCGCTCGTAATGCCTTCCAGGGCCTGAACCAGACCCTGAGCCCCCACCTCCTCCTCCCCCACCTCCTCTCTCGTGGACGTGTGTCTGCTTGCGGACCAGCTCGTCGGCATGCTGCTGGCTGAGGCGGGGGTCAGGCTCTTTGGTGGTCTTGTTGGTGTTGTTGTTGCGGTTCTCCTGGGGGTCCACCACTAGAGGGCGGTCTGTGTGGGTCTTCATGTCAGTACGGATGTGGCGGGAGTAGTTCACCTGGAAGAAAGGGGAGGGGGGAGGGAGGGAAAGGTTGGGTTGGGAGAGTTGTAAGCAGGGGACGGACGAAGAAGGCCAGGCGGAATCAAGGAGAGGCATAATATCGTTAGCATCCCAGAGGTCATATAACCACCTATAAAGCTCAAAAACTTGATTAAATTATTGGTATGTATGTATGTTACATTTGGCACCCAGTAATTACCAGGTAGTTGTTCATTATGATGAACTATATGAGGTAAGTACCCGAAAGTATCAAGCAGCTTAACCCAGACCAATAAAAAGTGTTACCAACTTTCGTAATTTCTCCCCTTTCTGTGTTCCATCGCTCTCTCCACCCTTCTCCATTTGGTTTGTTGTCTCTTACTGTCTCCCTTCCTCCTTACCCACCTCCCTCCTTTACCCCCCTCTCTGGGGTGGCAGGTAGCCTAGAAGTTAGAGCTCGGGACAGTAACCGAAAGGTTGCTTGTTTGAATCCCTGAGCCGGCAAGGTGGAAACATCTGTTGTTCTGCCCTTGAGCAAGGCAGTTAACCCCCACAACAACTGCTCCCCTGGCACCAATGATGTGGGTGACGATTAAGGCAGCCCCCTCACCTCTCTGATTCAGCTTAAATGCGGTAGACATATTTTGATTGAATGCATTCAATTGTGCAACTGACTAGGTATCCCCTTTCCATCCCTCCACTCTCCTTCCCTTCCTTCCAGCCTTCCTTCCATCCCTCCCTCCACTCTCCTTCCCTTCCTTCCAGCCTTCCCTGCTCCCTCCCTCCACTCTCCTTCCCTTCCTTCCAGCCTTCCCCACTCCCTCCTCTCTCCTTCCCTTCTTCCAGCCTTCCCCCCTCCCTCCTCTCTCCTTCCCTTCCTTCCAGCCTTCCCCCCTCCCTCCCTCTCTCCTTCCCTTCCTTCCAGCCTCCCTCTCCCTCCTCTCTCCTTGCTTTCCTTCCAGCCTTCCCCCCTCCCACCCTCTCTCCTTCCCTTCCTTCCAGCCTCCAACTCCCTCCCTCTCTCCTTCCCTTCCTTCCAGCCTCCCCCTCCCTCCTCTCTCCTTGCCTTCCTTCCAGCCTTCCCCCCTCCCTCCCTCCCACTCTCCTTCCCTTCCTTCCAGCCTTCCCCCTCCCTCCCTCCCTCCCTCTCTCCTTCCCTTCCTTCCAGCCTTCCCCCCTCCCTCCCTCTCTCCTTCCCTTCCTTCCAGCCTCCCCCTCCCTCCTCTCTCCTTGCCTCCCTTCCAGCCTTCCCCCCTCCCTCCCTCTCTCCTTCCCTTCCTTCTAGCCTCCCCCCTCCCTCTCTCTCTCCTTCCCTTCCTTCCAGCCTTCCCCCCTCCCTCCCTCTCTCCTTCCCTTCCTTCTAGCCTCCCCCGCCCTCCTCTCTCCTTGCCTTCCTTCCAGCCTTCCCCCCTCCCTCCCTCCCTCTCTCCTTCCCTTCCTTCCAGCCTTCCCCCCTCCCTCCCTCCCTCTCTCCTTCCCTTCCTTCCAGCCTTCCCCCTCCCTCCCTCCCTCTCTCCTTCCCTTCCTTCCAGCCTTCCCCCTCCCTCCCTCTCTCCTTGCCTTCCAGCGGTCGTCTGGGTCCAGTTCGTTGTAGAGGGCCTCTCTGCTGGTCATTAGAGTCTGTTTCCTCAGCTCCTTGGTTCTCTGTTCCCACACGGACTTATTACCACCCTTATTGTTCTTCTGCTGCTCCTTACTACAGGGACGGAGAGAGGGGAAAGGATGAGAGGAGGGACAGAGAGAGGGGGACCGAGAGAGGAGGGACAGAGAGAGGGGAAAGGATGGAGGAGGGACAGAGAGAGGGGGACCGAGAGAGGGGGACCGAGAGAGGAGGGACAGAGAGAGGGGGACCGAGAGAGGGGGACCGAGAGAGGAGGGACAGAGAGAGGGGGACCGAGAGAGAGGTAGAGGATAGAAGAGATGAGAGATGAGTTAAGAGAGCAGGCGAGAGAAAGAAGAGGGAGGCGAGATGGAGGAAAGGTGAGACAGATGGACAGAGAGTTGGATGAAAGGGGAGAAGAGCGAGGAGAAAAGAGAGGTTAAGAAATAGAGACAGAAAGCATAATGGAGAGCAGAGGAGAAGGAGGGGAGGCATAGAGGGAGAGAAAAGAGAGGATGGATGGGGAGGTTAAGAGAGTGTCAAATATCAGGTTAAGGAGTGGTATCTGAGTCAATTTACAAATATACCAACACACAGACATACAGAAACCTACATACACAGGTATACAGAAATATAAACACAAGCAAATACACAAACACACACTATAGAGCTCACACACACACATGTAAAGGGTCACCTTGCTGGACCTACAGGGCAGAAACACAGAGCTACTGAAGGAGTATGGTCGACCACAGTTTCCCAAAGCAGTGGGCAGACCAGCCCCACTTTGGGAAACCACACAGAGAGAGGCACAAGATGGAGAATGATATTGAGGCAAGGTTAGAATATTACACAGTCGACCAGGAAACCCAACCCAAAAGGACCCAACGAAGGAACCAAAATGGAATCATCAACAAAAAGACTGAAAATGGAAGTTCTGAGAAAAAAGGGCAAACCTCAGATAACACTCTATTCTCCATATTTTGCACTACTCTTATGAAAGGCTCAGGTCAACAGTAGTGCACTATATGGGGAATAGGGTGCCATTTGAGATGTTGCCAACGAAAGAACCAAAATGGCGCCCCGGCCCCACTAACTGCCTTTCCCAGGGACCACAGTCAACCACAGTAAAGCCACAGCCATACTGCGGGGAGCAGCCAACAGAAAATATACTCAGAATAAGCCAACTCAAAAACCAACAAAAAAGCAACAGAGTAAAAAAATCAGAATTAGGGGGAGATAATTAAAACAGGATGGTCTAAAGGAGGAGAGGAAAGGAAAAGCGGGCGAAAAGAAACAGAAGGAGTATAAATGAGTAAATACCAGTCCAGAAAGGGGTCGGAAGCGTTGTGACCTGTGCTGTTTACTTTTTCGCTGAGGAGGGAAACAGTCGGTGAGTGACATGACACAGAGAACACACGCCTGCCCAATTCACACTATATGAGCAACCAGAACCTAGCCAAGCAGAGCTGTACTGGGCTGACCTGGCTACGCATCCACCAGAGTGGCTGGAACCATGCTGGAAAGAACCATGTGAAAAAAAGATATATGAGCCAGTACAGTGCATTTAGGGTCGGCCCTATAGTGTGAATGAGGCAACACACTCCTCAAACCTCACCAACACACACACACACACACGCATGCACGCATGCACGCACACACGCACGCACGCACACACACACACGCACACGCACACACACACACACACACACACAACTTTACACTAACACCTACACACATCATTTCAACTCACACTGCTCAGACAACCATCTTGCAATGTCTGTATTCATCTATCTCTCCATTTCTATTCTGTTCTCCTTTTCTTTCTCTTTTGATCTTCCTCTCCTTTCTCTCCCCATTTTTCACCTTTCTTTCTCTTGCACAAACTTTATTTATCCCTCTAGACTTTTCTCATACTATTTCTCTATCTCAGGATCCACATCTCTCTTCCACTACACAGATGTCCATATCTCTCTAGCTCACATTTAGTCTCTGTTGCACAAATTCTATTGCACTGTCTTCAGGGTATCTACACATCTCTCCATTCATTCTACCAAACACAGACTGCCCTTCAAACGAAGGCAGTTTCTATCTACAACTAGGCAGAGAGACAATCATAGCCAGTTCTCTTACAGCGGATATCTCAAGTCACAAACCGTTACCCAGGTCTTCTTGTTGTCATGACATGTTTACAACATGTGTTATGTCATCATTATAATAGTGTTATGTCATCATTATAATAGTGTTAAGTCATCACTATAATAGTGTTATGTCATCACTATAATAGTGTTATGTCATCATTATAATAGTGTTATGTCATCATTATAATAGTGTTATGTCTTCATTATAATAGTGTTATGTCTTCAGTATAATAGTGTTATGTCATCATTATAATAGTGTTATGTCATCATTATAATAGTGTTATGTCATCATTATAATAGTGTTGTCAACATTATAATAGTGTTAAGTCATCACTATAATAGTGTTATGTCATCATTATAATATTGTTATGTCTTCATTATAATACTGTTATGTCTTCAGTATAATAGTGTTATGTCATCATTATAATAGTGTTATGTCATCATTATAATAGTGTTATGTCATCATTATAATAGTGTTATGTCTTCATTATAATAGTGTTATGTCATCATTATAATAGTGTTATGTCTTCATTATAATAGTGTTATGTCTTCATTATAATAGTGTTATGTCTTCATTATAATAGTGTTATGTCTTCATTATAATAGTGTTATGTCATCATTATAATAGTGTTATGTCATCATTATA
>NC_143034.1:61266370-61313870 GCF_057628025.1 Oncorhynchus mykiss
ATTGCCTATTCACATCCAAATAAGATATGGATCTGTTCGCACTTCCTACGCCTTCCACTAGATGTCAACAGTCAGTAGAATGTGGAATGAAGCCTCTAGTGTGATGTGGGACTGGATGGCAGCTATTTGAGTCACTGGTCTGGCAGAATGCCAGTTCCTGGTTACGCGCATTAGTCATTATATCGCCTTGCGTTCCATTACTTTGTAGACAAAACGAATGCTCCGGTTGGAACGTTATTGGATATATATGATAATACCATCCTAAAGATTGATTCTCTACTTAGTTTGACCAGTTTATTCGACCTGGAATATAACTTTTTGAAGTTTTCGTCCAAGTTCGACTGGACCAGCGCCAGCTTTTGGACATGTGAACTAAACGTGCTAGCAAAAGTAGCTAATTGGACACTAGTAATGGACATTATGGAACAAAACAACGATTTATTGTGGAACTAGGATTCCTTGCACTGCATTCTGATGAAAGATCATCAAAGGTAAGGGAATATTTATGATGTAATTTCGTATTTCTGTTGACTCCAACATGGCAGAGAAATATATTTACGTCTGAGCGCCGTCTCAGACTATTGCAAGGTATGCTTTTTTCGTTTAAATCTGACACAGCGGTTGCATTAAAAACCAGTGTCTGACGGATATTTTGGAGGCATTTCTGAACATGGCGTCAATGTAAACCGAGATTTGTGGATATAAATATGCATATTATCGAACAAAACATAAATGTATTGTGTAACATGATGTCACATGAGTGTCATCTGATGAAGATTATCAAAGGTTAGTGATTAATTTTATCTCTAATTCTTTGGCTGGGAAAAATGACTGTGTTTCTTTTGGATTTGGTGGTGATCTACCATAAATATATGTTGCATTTTCGCTGTGAAACATTTTACAAATCGGACACAATGGGTAGATTGACAAGATGTTTATCTTTCATTTGCTGTATTGGACTTGTTAATGTGTGACAGTTTAATATTTCATTTTTTTATTTTTTATTTCCCGCGCTGCCTTTTCAGCGGAATGTTGGGGGGGGGGGGGTTTCCGTTAGCGGAACCTGTGTCCTAGACAGGATATCTATTTGCACATCGTTACAACACTGTATATAGATAGACATTATATGACATTTTAAATGTCTTTATTGTTTTGGAACTTGTGTGAGTGTAATATTTACTGTTCACTTTTTATTATTTATTTCAATTGCTTTGGCAATGTAAACATATGTTTCTTCCCATGCTAATAAAGACCCTTGAATAGAACTGAGAGAGTTGGGGAGAGAGTGTTGGAGAGAGGAGAGAGAGCTTGTGAGAGAGAGTTTAGAAAAGCCTATAAATGTCTAATTGCCTTTCATGGTCGTTTGTTAATGAGACATGCTGACAAACAGATTGATAAGATATCCGAATCAGAGGTTGACTCAAAGTCAGTAGAGACTTACTTGGTGACTTTGAAGATTCTCAGTAACCTTAGAGCTCGTAATACACTGATACCAAAGGATGTCCCAGGCTGGATAAAACCCCACAGCACCTCGAATATGCTGCCACATATTACCTGCCACACACACACACACACACACACGATTAGTGATGTTATCCAAAACATGCGGTCAAAAAGGATAGGTGAGTGTGTGTGTTTACTGTATTGGTGTGTGTGTGTGTGTGTGTGTGTGTGTGTGTGTGTGTGTGTGTGTGTGTGTGTGTGTGTGTGTGTGTGTGTGTGTGTGTGTGTGTGTGTGTGTGTGTGTGTGTGTGTGTGTACCCTAGAGTAGACATGTTCCACCACTCACAATGCAGTCAAAGCAGTTAAAGGAGGAGTGAAAGTAAGGCTGTGACCCCAGTCCATAAATCTTTATACCCATCTCAGACATGAAGATACTCAAGAAGACGAACTCTGCAAAGTCTGGAAGAGGTGAAAAGAGAGAGGGAACAGGGTGAGAGAGATGCAGGAGGATGATATCGAAAGAAAAGGAATAAAGAGGGGCATTGAACAATTCACTGTAAGAAGCAATCAGAGAGGCAGAAAGACTGGCACGATCCCTCCGGAACTTTCATTACGCACACCTCCAACTGCTCTAAAACGCTAGTAAAACCAAATGTATGCTTTTCAACCGTTCGCTGCCTGCACCCGCACGCCCGACTAGCATCACCACCCTGGATGGTTCCGACCTAGAATATGAGGACATCTATAAGTACCTAGGTGTCTGGCTAGACTGTAAACTCTCCTTCCAGATTCATATCAAACATCTCCAATCTAAAATCAAATCTAGAGTTGGCTTTCTATTCCTCGACAAAGCCTCCTTCACTCACGCCGCCAAACTTACCCTAGTAAAACTCACTATCCTACCGATCCTCGACTTCGGCGATGTCATCTACAAAATAGCTTCCAATACTCTACTCAGCAAACTGGATGCAGTTTATCGCAGTGCCATCCGTTTTGTTACTAAAGCACCTTATACCACCCACCACTGCGAACTGTATGCTCTAGTCGGCTAGTCCTCACTACATATTCGTCGCCAGACCCACTGGCTCCAGGTCATCTACAAGTCCATGCTAGGTAAAGCTCCGCCTTATCTTAGTTCACTGGTCACGATGGCAACACCCACCCCGTAGCACGCGCTCCAGCAGGTGTATCTCACTGATCATCCCTAAAGCCAACACCTCATTTGGCCGCCTTCCCTCCAGTTCTCTGCTGCCTGTGACTGGAACGAATTGCAAAAATTGCTGAAGTTGGAGACTTTTATCTCCCTCACCAACTTTAAACATCTGCTATCTGAGTAGCTAACCGATTGCTGCAGCTGTACATAGTCCATTGGTAAATAGCCCACCCAATTTACCTACCTCATCCCCATACTGTTTATATTTATTTACTTTTCTGCTCTTTTGCACACCAGTATCTCTACCTGCACATGTTCATCTGATCATTTATCACTCCAGTGTTAATCTGCTAAATTGTAATTATTCGCCTACCTCCTCATGCCTTTTGCACACAATGTATATAGACTCTTTTTTTTCTTTTTTTCTACTGTGTTATTGACTTGTTTATTGTTTACTCCATGTGTAACTCTGTGTTGTTGTCTGTTCACACTGCTATGTTTTATCTTGGCCAGGTCGCAGTTGTAAATGAGAACTTGTTCTCAACTAGTCTACCTGGTTAAATAAAGGTTAAATAAAAATAATAATAAACCTGTCCCCTATTCCCACTGATTAGTACTTGTATAAGTGTGCCCTTTGGTTTCCATTGGACTGTCGATTATTGTTACTATGTCCGTTGGTGCGTGTGAGTACCTGTGCTGTGTGTTTTGCGCTTTTGTACCCTTGTGGATTGCACAGATGATTACGGGTCTCATTCCGTGTGTTAATCATTGTGCGCATGTGTTATTTATTAGAGGTACTCCTCACTCTTTTGTTTGGGTTTCTACCCTGTGTTTTTGTTACGTGTTTGTTTGGTCTTCGTCCTCGTGCCTTTACATGGTACGCCATAATTTGGGGCTTAATAAAAAACCTTATTACGCATTCCTGTGTCTGTCTCCCGAATCTCCTTTAAGCCAACGTGACAGAATCTCCTTTAAGCCAACATGACAGAATCTCCTTTAAGTCAACGTGACAGAGAGGTAGAGAGAGAAATAAGGAAAAGTATCTAGAATTTCCATCCATCCTTCAAGCCTCTCCCCCACCCTCTACCCCTCCCTCCCACCCTCTATCTCTCCCTCCCTCCATACCTCCCCCTCCCTCCCACCCTCCATACCACCCCCTCCCTCCCACCCTCCATACCTCCCTCCCACCCTCCATACCTCCCTCCCACCCTCCATACCTCCCTCCTTCTCTCCATACCTCCCTCCTTCTCTCCGTACCCCCCTCCTTCTCTCCGAACCTCCCTCCCACCCTCCATACCACCCCCCTCCCTCCCACCCTCCATACCTCCCTCCTTCCCTCCGTACCTCCCTCCCTGTATGTCTACTCACAGAGGAAGTCTGAGAGTGGTTCAGGCTGGTCATAGTGTACTACAGCCACACACATGGTGTTAAGTCCCACCAGACACAGTACACTCCAGTAGAAATACTGGGTCTTCACAATGCGTCGGATAAAGAAACGCAGACGACGCTCCCTCTTATGGAAGTTAGAGCCCTCCAGCTTTGAACTCTTCAGACTGGCCCGCGCAAAGGGAGAACCTGGGAGGAGAGGAGAAGAATGGGAAAAGGAGAGGGGGATAGTGGAGAGGAGAAGAGTGGGAAGAGGAGAGAGGGATGGATGAGAGGAGAAGAGTGGGAAGAGGAGAGGGGGATAGAGGAGAGGAGAAGAGTAGGAAGAAGAGAGGGGGAAGGAGGAGAGGATAAGAGTATGAAGAAGAGAGGGGGAAGGAGGAGAGGATAAGAGTGGGAAGAGGACAGGGGGATGGAGGAGAGGAGAAGAATGGGAAGAGGAGAGGGGATGGAGGAGAGGAGAAGAGTGGGAAAAGGAGAGGGGGATGGGGACAAGAGTGGAGAGAAAAAACACATTTGGTTAGCATGTAACATCTTGTGTGTGCGTGTGCGTGTGTGTGGTGTTTCTTACCCAGTGCCAGGTCTCCATTCCCATCCTCTGGGTTAAGGAGATCTGTTTTGTTCTTGTGGTTTTTGATGGTGGGTCTCCTGCGGGTGCCTGAATGGGAATAATAGAACACAGTGACGCACAACTGCTCACTATAGAACACGCAAACAAACAATGGCACAGAAGCAAAGATGCTACATTTACACTAGTGAAGATGCTACATTTACACTAACAAAGATGCTACATTTACACTAGAAAAAATGCTACATTTACACTAGCAAAGATGCTACATTTACAATAGGAAAGATGCTACATTCACACTAGCAAATATGCTACATTTACACGAGCAAAGATGCTACATTTACACTAGGAAAGATGATACATTTAGACTAGTAAAGATGATACCTATACACTAGTAAATATGATACATTTACACTAGCAAAGATGCTACATTTACACTAGCAACGATGCTACATTTACACTAGCAAAGATGCTCTGGTTACACTAGTAAATATTCTACATTTACACTAGCAAAAATGCTACATTTACACTAACAAAGATGCTACATTTACACTAGAAAAAATGCTACATTTACACTAGCAAAGATGCTACATTTACAATAGGAAAGATGCTACATTCACACTAGCAAATATGCTACATTTACACGAGCAAAGATGCTACATTTACACTAGGAAAGATGATACATTTAGACTAGTAAAGATGATACCTATACACTAGTAAATATGATACATTTACACTAGCAAAGATGCTACATTTACACTAGCAAAGATGCTACATTTACACTAGCAAAGATGCTCTGGTTACACTAGTAAATAATCTACATTTACACTAGAAAATATGTTCCGGTTACACTAGTAAATATTCTACATTTACTCTAGCAAAAATGCTACATTTACACTAGGAAAGATGTGACATTTACACTATTAAAAATGCTACATTTACACTAGAAAATATGCTACATGTGTACTAGTAAAGATGATACATTTACACTAACAATAATGCTACATTTACATAATGTTATATTTTCTCATTGTCCGTCTCTATATACATTCTAACATCATATCTAAGTCACTACACACACACACACACACTTGGGAAAATACCGTCAAAGGCATCAGGGTCTTCATCGTCTGCTAAGATCACTTCTTCTATAGGAAGGAAAAGTGAAGTAAACAATAACATGGGAATGTATATGGCAATATGTAACATATATAACATAAAAGTATAACATATATAACATAAATATATAACATATTTAACATAAATATATAACATATTTAACATAAATATATAATGTATATAACATAAATATATAACATATATAACATAAATATATAACATATATAACATAAATATATAACATATGTAACATAAAAGTATAACATATATAACATAAATATATAACATATTTAACATAAATATATAATGTATATAACATAAATATATAACATATGTAACATAAATATATAACATATTTAACATAAATATATAATGTATATAACATAAATATATAACATATGTAACATAAATATATAACATATATAACATAAAAGTATAACATATATAACATAAATATATAACATATGTAACATAAATATATAACATATGTAACATACATATATAACATATTTAACTTACATATATAACACATGTAACATAAATATATAACATATATAACATAAATATATAACATATATAACATTACATAAATACATATCATATATAACATAACTATATAACATAAAAAACATAAATATGTAACGTACATAACAAAAATATATAACATAAATATATAACATATATAACATAAATATATAAAATAAATATATAAAATAAATATAGAACATATATAAGATATATAAGATATATTATATCAATATGTAACATATATAACATAAATCTATAACATATATAACATAAATATATAAAATAAATATATAAAATAAATATAGAACATATATAAGATATATAAGATATATTATATCAATATGTAACATATATAACTTAAATAACATAAACATATAACATACATAACATAAATATGTAACATATATAACATAAATATATAACGTACATAACATAAATATGTAACATATATAACATAAATATATAACGTACATAACATAAATATGTAACATATATAACATAAATATATAACGTACATAACATAAATATGTAACATATATAACATAAATATATAACGTACATAACATAAATATGTAACATATATAACATAAATATATAACGTACATAACATAAATATGTAACATATATAACATAAATATATAACATATATAACATAAATATGTAACATATATAACATAAATATGTAACATAGGGTTCCATGTATGTTTTGTGTGTAGTTCTATATGATGATAATGTACCTGCTTTACAAATCCATTCCAGGTATCCATTGAGCTCTCTCTCTATCTGCTGCTGTCTCCTCAGCTTTAGAAACTCACTCCTGTTCTCCACTCGCTCTCTCTCTTTGGCAAACTCCCTGTGGTAGACACACACACATATCAACACACACATATCAAATGAAACACACATATAGATGTATACAATGACATATACACAGACATATTGTATACACACACACACGCACACGAAACACACACACACATGCCCACACACACATGCACGTGCGCCCACACACACACTCTCCCACACACACACATGCGTGCACACAAACGCACACACTTACCCAGACAGTACACCCAGGACCAGGTTCAACATGAAGAAAGAGCCGATGATGATGAGGGGAATGAAGTACATCCAGTTCCACGCGCTCCCTGAGGCATCATTGCTCTGCAAACACACACACACACACACACACACACACACACACACACACACACACACGCACACAC
This sequence comes from Oncorhynchus mykiss, assembly GCF_057628025.1. NCBI lineage: Eukaryota > Metazoa > Chordata > Actinopteri > Salmoniformes > Salmonidae > Oncorhynchus > Oncorhynchus mykiss. Next base: position 61,273,794 of record NC_143034.1, read on the forward strand.
ACATCTTTTGATCTAGTAATTCATCTTTCCCTTGTTTGACTAGAGAGGTTACACTGAGATGTAGATTTTATAAAGCCAAAAAATAGCAGACAATTTTTTGACCTTTTCATGAACTGGGACGGGGTCACCACAATACGGGGATGATTAGGACATCGTTTTATACAGTATACTGTCCAGAGTATCTGCCATTTAAACAGTTCAGCTGCACAGAATGTAACACTCTTCCTCTCTCTTTTTCCCTCATCCTTTCTCTCCCTCTCTCATCCCTCCCCATCTTGCTGTTTTTCCCCCTAAACAGAGTCCATCACAGAATGTAATGCCCTCCCTCCCTCCCTCCCTCCCTCCCTCCCTCCCTCCCTCCCTCCCTCCCTCCCTCCCTCCCTCCCTCCCTCCCTCCCTCCCTCCCTCCCTCCCTCCTGTCTGTGGGCGTGATTGCTGTTGCTGTGTGCTGTACTGAATGTCCTGCTGCTTTTGTATCCATAAAACTTTCAGCACTTTCTTCCTCCGCAGCTGCAAGAATAACTTTGACTGCACAGCCCTGTTAAATATAGAGCAGCACTGCTACCGAGTGAGACTGATGGAGGAGAGAGAAGAAGGGAAGCGGTGGGGGAAAGGGGAGGGGGTGAAGAGGAAGGGAGAAAGGGGGAGGCTGACGGGGGGAGAGAGAGAGTGAGTAATTGAGTGTGGTGAGGTGGGGGGAGTAGGAAGATGCGAAGAGGAATGGAGATGGAGAGACAGATTAAGGAAGCAGAGAGAGCGAGGAAAGAGAGATGTGTGGGAAAGAGAAGAGGGGGAAGAGAGGGAAGGGGCAATATTGAATATGGGCCCATTAAGACTGCTGTGGATGGGACTACACTCACATTCCCCCACTACCCTCATCCACCTCTCCATCACCATAGCAACCATTGCCAATGGCAACAGGGCACTATTCACTGTGTCTTAGGTATGGGCACACAATACAGTAAGTGAGTAAATGCTATGGGCATATTTGTATAGCAGGGAAACATGTATTATATGAATTGGTGGGTATTTACAATGTAATTTACTAGTAAATACGATAGAAATCTATTATCCAGGTTGTAGTTGCCCCACAGATTTAGGATCAGCTTATTCTGCCTCAATTCTAGATTCCTAATTGTCCCTAGAATTTCTAAGCAAACAGCTGGAGGCAGGGCTTTCTCCTATAGAGCTCCATTTTTATGGAATGGTCTGCCTACCCATGTGAGAGACGCAAACTCGGTCTCAACCTTTAAGTCTTTACCTGAAGACTCATCTCTTCAGTGGGTCATATGATTGAGTGTAGTCTGGCCCAGGAGTGTGAAGGTGAACGGAAAGGCTCTGGAGCAACGAACCGCCCTTGCTGTTTCTGCCTGGCCGGTTCCCCTCTTTCCACTGGGATTCTCTGCCTCCAACCCTATTACAGGGGCTGAGTCACTGGCATACTAGGGCTCTTTCATACCGTCCCTAGGAGGGGTGCGTCACTTGAGTGAGTTGAGTCACTGATGTGATCTTCCTGTCTGGGTTGGCGACCCCACTTGGGTTGTACCAAGGCGGAGATCTTTGTGGGCTATACTCGGCCTTGTCTCAGGATGGTAAATTGGTGGTTGAAGATATCCCTCTAGTGGTGTGGGGGCTGTGCTTTGGCAAAGTGGGTGGGGTTATATCCTTCCTGTTTGGCCCTGTCCGGGGGTGTCATCAGATGGGCCCACAGTGTCTCCTGACCCCTCCTGTCTCAGCCTCCAGTATTTATGCTGCAGTAGTTTATGTGTCGGGGGGCTAGGGTCAGTTTGTTATATCTGGAGTACTTATCCTGTCCTATCCTGTGTCCTGTGTGAATTTAAGTATGCTCTCTCTAATTCTCTCTTTCTCTCTTTCTTTCTCTCTCTCGGAGGACCTGAGCCCTAGGACCATGCCTCAGGACTACCTGACATGATGACTCCTTGCTGTCCCCAGTCCACCTCCAGTTTCAACTGTTCATGCTGGTCATTTACAGTGCCTTGCGAAAGTATTCGGCCCCCTTGAACTTTGCGACCTTTTGCCACATTTCAGGCTTCAAACATAAAGATATAAAACTGTATTTTTTTGTGAAGAATCAACAACAAGTGGGACACAATCATGAAGTGGAACGACATTTATTGGATATTTCAAACGTTTTTAACAAATCAAAAACTGAAAAATTGTGCGTGCAAAATTATTCAGCCCCCTTAAGTTAATACTTTGTAGCGCCACCTTTTGCTGCGATTACAGCTGTAAGTCGCTTGGGGTATGTCTCTATCAGTTTTGCACATCGAGAGACTGAAATGTTTTCCCATTCCTCCTTGCAAAACAGCTCGAGCTCAGTGAGGTTGGATGGAGAGCATTTGTGAACAGCAGTTTTCAGTTCTTTCCACAGATTCTCGATTGGATTCAGGTCTGGACTTTGACCTGGCCATTCTAACACCTGGATATGTTTATTTTTGAACCATTCCATTGTAGATTTTGCTTTATGTTTTGGATCATTGTCTTGTTGGAAGACAAATCTCCGTCCCAGTCTCAGGTCTTTTGCAGACTCCATCAGGTTTTCTTCCAGAATGGTCCTGTATTTGGCTCCATCCATCTTCCCATTAATTTTAACCATCTTCCCTGTCCCTGCTGAAGAAAAGCAGGCCCAAACCATGATGCTGCCACCACCATGTTTGACAGTGGGGATGGTGTGTTCAGCTGTGTTGCTTTTACGCCAAACATAACGTTTTGCATTGTTGCCAAAAAGTTCAATTTTGGTTTCATCTGACCAGAGCACCTTCTTCCACATGTTTGGTGTGTCTCCCAGGTGGCTTGTGGCAAACTTTAAACAACACTTTTTATGGATATCTTTAAGAAATGGCTTTCTTCTATCCACTCTTCCATAAAGGCCAGATTTGTGCAATATACGACTGATTGTTGTCCTATGGACAGAGTCTCCCACCTCAGCTGTAGATCTCTGCAGTTCATCCAGAGTGATCATGGGCCTCTTGGCTGCATCTCTGATCAGTCTTCTCCTTGTATGAGCTGAAAGTTTAGAGGGACGGCCAGGTCTTGGTAGATTTGCAGTGGTCTGATACTCCTTCCATTTCAATATTATCGCTTGCACAGTGCTCCTTGGGATGTTTAAAGCTTGGGAAATCTTTTTGTATCCAAATCCGCCTTTAAACTTCTTCACAACAGTATCTCGGACCTGCCTGGTGTGTTCCTTGTTCTTCATGATGCTCTCTGCGCTTTTAACGGACTTCTGAGACTATCACAGTGCAGGTGCATTTATACGAAGACTTGATTACACACAGGTGGATTGTATTTATCATCATTAGTCATTTAGGTCAACATTGGATCATTCAGAGATCCTCACTGAACTTCTGGAGAGAGTTTGCTGCACTGAAAGTAAAGGGGCTGAATAATTTTGCACGCCCAATTTTTCAGTTTTTGATTTGTTAAAAATGTTTGAAATATCCAATAAATTTAGTTCTACTTCATGATTGTGTCCCACTTGTTGTTGATTCTTCACAAAAAAATACAGTTTTATATCTTTATGTTTGAAGCCTGAAATGTGGCAAAAGGTCGCAAAGTTCAAGGGGGCCGAATACTTTCGCAAGGCACTGTATGAACATTTGAACATCTTGGCCATGTTCTGTTATAATCTCCACCCGGCACAGCCAGAAGAGGACTGGCCACCCCACATAGCCTGGTTCCTCTCTAGGTTTCTTCCTAGGTTTTGGCCTTTCTAGGGAGTTTTTCCTAGCCACCGTGCTTCTACACCTGCATTGCTTGCTGTTTGGGGTTTTAGGCTGGGTTTCTGTACAGCACTTTGAGATATCCGCTGATGTACGACGGGCTATATAAATACATTTGATTTGATTTGATTTGAATTCTAACCGAATCCCAAAACGAAAACTGAACCCAATTTCAAACCCAAACCGAAGACTAATCCTGAACCCGATCTCAAACCCCAAACCAATCCTGAATCCAATCCCAAACACAAACACAAAACCGAACCTTATCTCAAGCCAAACCTAAACCTAAAACCAAACCCAAACTCCTGATTTTAAACCCAAAACCAAACCCGATCTTAAACCCTAACCCAACTCTACAGTAACTCACATAATAGTCCAGCTCTTTAACCATACATTTAATACCATAATACCTCTAATACAGAACCACTGTGATGTGAAGTACCGTAACTCACATAGTAGAGCAGGTCAGTCCATCCCTCCATGGTAATACATTGGAAGACAGTGAGCACGGCAAACAGGATGTTGTCAAACTGGGTGATGCCGTAGTTAGGCCCCAGCCAATACTTTCGACACGTGGTCCCGTTTGGACATAGTCTCGACGGGGCTTCGGTCCCACACGGAACTTCCTCACGAATCTCATCTACAGGGGTACAGACAGTTTGGGGATCAACATGTTATTTAAGAGCTAGATCTTCTTTGATTAATTTTGAATTGACAGTCTTTTTGTCACTGATTTAACTGGCATACTGATTGACTGACTGGCGACTGACTGGCTGACTGACTAACTGGTAGAATGACTGGCATACTGCCTGACTGGTATGCTGACTGGCACATACTGACTGGGTGACTGACTGGCAGACTGACTGACTGACATTTTGGCTGACTGTCATACTGACTAACTAACTGATTGACTCTCTGACTGGCAGACTGACTAGCAGACTGACTGGCATGCTGACCATCCAACCAACCGACTCACCGACCTTCTGGCTGACCGACCGACTGACTGACCAATCCATCGACTGACCGATTTACCTGTGTGAATGTCGAAGCAGGTAGTATGGAATTTGCCCATGTAGAACTCCAGGCCGATGATAGCGAACATGAGGATGGCGAAGAATAGCAACAAGCCGATCTGCAGCAGTGGAATCATAGCCTTCATGATGGACTTGAGGACCACCTGGAGGCCTGGGGGAGACAGAGCACATTGTTTAAGAACAGAAACAACAGACAAAGTCAAAAAAAACTCTGACCTACATCCCACAATCCCTATAAAAATGATGTATCTTAATCAGAACTTTCCTCCCCCTCCTCTTATGGTATCAGATGAAATAAGACTATTAGGGGTGTAGCTAGTCGGTCTCTCCGTCCCACACCCCCATATGTCCCAAGACTTACTGGGTATCCCAGACACCAGTTTGAGGGGTCTCAGCACACGGACCGCTCTCAGAGTCCGCAAATCGAAGTCCGATCCCACTGTAGACAGAATCCTACAGAGAGAGATGGAGCAGAGAGAGAGAGGAGGTGGAGAGAGGGAGAGAGGGAGACAGAGGGAAGAGGGAAAATAAAGAGAAGGAATAATTATAGTATTTGAATATTTTTTAGGAACATTTGTAGAATCAGCCAATCAATGTGTGTCAGTTGCTGGGGGTTTTAGTGACATCATCTGTTAATCATTTACACTAATCACTTGGATAAGAAGAAGACTTTCAGCGAGTGAATGAGTAAGTCAATAATATGAATGCATGAATGAGCCACGAGTCATTCAAGAGATGGAACAAGGAATTCGATAGACAGAGAGAGAGAGAGAGAGAGAGAGAGAGAGAGAGACAGAGAAAGAACAACCAAATTATGAGAAAACAAAAAGATAATTACTTGACACAATGGAAAGAATTTACAGAAAAACAGAGCAAACTAGAATGCTATTTGGCCCTAAACAGAGAGCACACACTGACCCAAAATTAAGGTAATCTATGTACAGACTCAGTAAGCATAGCCTTGCTATTGAGAAATGCAGCTGAAGACTGACCTGGCACTCAAGAGAAGACAGCCTATGTGCACACTGCCCACAAAATGAGGTGGAAACTGAGCTGCACTTCCCATCCTCCTATCAAATGTATGAGCATAATAGAGGCACATATTTCCCTCAGATTAAACAGCCCCATAAAGAACTTGAAAACAAATCAAATTTTAAGAAACCCCCATATCTATTGGGTGAAATGTCACCGTGTGCAATCACAGAAGCAAGATTTGTGACCTGTTGCCACAAGAAAAGGGCAACCAGTGATGAACAAACACCATTGTAAATACAACATGTACTTATGTTTATTTATTTTCCTTTTAGTATTTTAACTATTTGCACCTCATTTTTAACACTGTATATACAGTGGGGAGAACAAGTATTTGATACACTGCTGATTTTGTGGGTTTTCCTACTTACAAAGCATGTAGAGGTCTGTAATTTTATCATAGGTACACTTGAACTGTGAGAGACGGAATCTAAAACAAAAATCCAGAAAAATGCATTTTATTGCATGCAATAAGTAGTTGATCACCTACCAACCAGTAAGAATTCCGGCTCTCACAGACCTGTTCGTTTTTCTTTAAGAAGCCCTCCTGTTCTCCACATTACCTGTATTAACTGCACCTTTTTGAACTCGTTACCTGTATAAAAGACACCTGTCCACAGAGTCAATCAAACAGACTCCAAACTCTCCACAATGGCCAAGACCAGACAGCTGTGTAAAGACATCAGGGATAAAATTGTAGACCTGCACAAGGCTGGGATGGGCTACAGGACAATAGGCAAGCAGCTTGGTGAGAAGGCAACAACTGTTGGCGCAATTATTAGAAAATGGAAGGAGTTCAAGATGACGGTCAATCACCCTCGGTCTGGGGCTCCATGCAAGATCTCACCTCGTGGGGCATCAATGATCATGAGGAAGGTGAGGGATCAGCCCAGAACTACACGGCAGGACCTGGTCAATGACCTGGAGAGAGCTGGGACCACAGTGTCAAAGAAAATCATTAGTAACACACCGTCATGGATTAAAATCCTGCAGCGCACGCAAGGTCCCCCTGCTCAAGCCAGCGCAAGTCCAGGCCCGTCTGAAGTTTGCCAATGACCATCTGGATGATCCAGAGGAGTAATGGGAGAAGGTCATGTGGTCTGATGAGACAAAAATAGAGCTTTTTGGTCTAAACTCCACTCACCGTGTTTGGAGGAAAAAGGATGAATACAACCCCAAGAACACCATCCCAACAGTGAAGCATGGAGGTGGAAATATCATTCTTTGTGGATGCTTTTCTGCAAAGGGGACAGGACAACTGCACCGTATTGAGGGGAGAATGGATGGGGCCATGTATCGCGAGATCCGGGCCAACAACCTCCTTCCCTCAGTAAGAGCATTGAAGATGGGTCGTGGCTGGGTCTTCCAGCATGACAACGACTGGAAACACACAGCCAGGGCAACTAAGGAGTGGCTCCGTAAGAAGCATCTCAAGGTCCTGGAGTGGCCTAGCCTGTCTCCAGACCTGAACCCAATAGAAAAACTTTGGAGGGAGCTGAAAGTCCGTATTGCCCAGTGACCTGGAGGATCACCTGGAGGATGCACGCATGAAGGATCTGGAGAAGGTCTGTCTGGAGGAGTAGGCCAAAATTCCTGCTGCATTGTGTGCAAACCTGGTCAAGAACTACAGGAAACGTATGATCTCTGTAATTGCAAACAAAGGTTTCTATACCAAATATAGATACAGTGCCTTGCGAAAGTATTTGGCCCCCTTGAACTTTGCGACCTTTTGCCACATTTCAGGCTTCAAACATAAAAATATAAAACTGTATTTTTTTGTGAAGAATCAACAACAAGTGGGACACAATCATGAAGTGGAACGACATTTATTGGATATTTCAAACTTTTTTAACAAATCAAAAACTGAAAAATTGGGCGTGCAAAATTATTCAGCCCCTTTACTTTCAGTGCAGCAAACTCTCTCCAGAAGTTCAGTGAGGATCTCTGAATGATCCAATGTTGACATAAATGACTAATGATGATAAATACAATCCACCTGTGTGTAATCAAGTCTCCGTATAAATGCACCTGCACTGTGATAGTCTCAGAGGTCCGTTAAAAGCGCAGAGAGCATCATGAAGAACAAGGAACACACCAGGCAGGTCCGAGATACTGTTGTGAAGAAGTTTAAAGCCGGATTTGGATACAAAAAGATTTCCCAAGCTTTAAACATCCCAAGGAGCACTGTGCAAGCGATAATATTGAAATGGAAGGAGTATCAGACCACTGCAAATCTACCAAGACCTGGCCGTCCCTCTAAACTTTCAGCTCATACAAGGAGAAGACTGATCAGATATGTAGCCAAGAGGCCCATGATCACTCTGGATGAACTGCAGAGATCTACAGCTGAGGTGGGAGACTCTGTCCATAGGACAACAATCAGTCGTATATTGCACAAATCTGGCCTTTATGGAAGAGTGGCAAGAAGAAAGCCATTTCTTAAAGATATCCATAAAAAGTGTTGTTTAAAGTTTGCCACAAGCCACCTGGGAGACACACCAAACATGTGGAAGAAGGTGCTCTGGTCAGATGAAACCAAAATTGAACTTTTTGGCAACAATGCAAAACGTTATGTTTGGCGTAAAAGCAACACAGCTGAACACACCATCCCCACTGTCAAACATGGTGGTGGCAGCATCATGGTTTGGGCCTGCTTTTCTTCAGCAGGGACAGGGAAGATGGTTAAAATTGATGGGAAGATGGATGGAGCCAAATACAGGACCATTCTGGAAGAAAACCTGATGGAATCTGCAAAAGACCTGAGACTGGGACGGAGATTTGTCTTCCAACAAGACAATGATCCAAAACATAAAGCAAAATCTACAATGGAATGGTTCAAAAATAAACATATCCAGGTGTTAGAATGGCCAAGTCAAAGTCCAGACCTGAATCCAATCGAGAATCTGTGGAAAGAACTGAAAACTGCTGTTCACAAATGCTCTCCATCCAACCTCACTGAGCTCGAGCTGTTTTGCAAGGAGGAATGGGAAAAAATGTCAGTCTCTCTATGTGCAAAACTGATAGCGACATACCCCAAGCGACTTACCGCTGTAATCGCAGCAAAAGGTGGCGCTTCAAAGTATTAACTTAAGGGGGCTGAATAATTTTGCACGCCCAATTTTTCAGTTTTTGATTTGTTAAAAAAGTTTGAAATATCCAATAAATGTCGTTCCACTTCATGATTGTGTCCCACTTGTTGTTGATTCTTCACAAAAAAATACAGTTTTATATCTTTATGTTTGAAGCCTGAAATGTGGCAAAAGGTCGCAAAGTTCAAGGGGGCCGAATACTTTCGCAAGGCACTGTATATAGATATATAAATACATAAGTTCTGCTTTTCTGATGTATATTTTAGATTCCGTCTCTCACAGTTGAAGTGTACCTATGATAAAAGTTACAAACCTCTACATGCTTTGTAAGTAGGAAAACCTACAAAATCGGCAGTGTATCAAATACTTGTTCTCCCCACTGTATATGTAATATGACATTTGAAATGTATTTATTCTTCTGGAACTTTTGTTTATTTATTATCTAATTCACTTGCTCTGGCATTGTAAACATATGTTTCCCATGCCAATATAGCCCCTTGAATTGAATTGAATTGAGAAAGAGAGCAAGACAGATTTATTTATTTATATTTATTTATTTTAGATAGAGAGAGAGAGAGAGAGAGAGAGAGAGAGAGAGAGGGCGAGAGAGAGAGGGAGAGAGAGAAGAGAGAGAGGGAGAGAGAGAGAGGGAGAGAGAGAGAGAGGGAGAGAGAGAGAGAGAGAGAGAGAGAGAGAGAGAAAGAGATAGAGAGAGAGAGGGAGAGAGAGAGAAAGAGAGAGAGAGAGAGAGAATGAGAGAGAGAAAGAGATAGAGAAAGAGAGAGAGAGAGGGAGAGAAGGAGAGAGGGAGAGATAGAGAGAGAGAGAGAGGGAGAGAGAGAGAGAGACGGAGAGAGAGAGAGAGAGAGAGAGAGAGACGGAGAGACGGAGAGAGAGAGAGAGAGAGCGAGAGAGATAGAGAGATAGAGAGAGTGTGAGAGAGAGAGAGAGATAGCACAGGCTGTATGATTGAGAGTGGTTGACTGGCTCATTTGTTACCCATCTTTATTCCTCCTATTTATAAACTCTGTCTGAGAGCCATGGCCACTGCCAACTCATCAGGACTCTATCTGTACCTCACTATACACACACACACACAAACATTTATGCACGCATGCACAGACACAGACACATGCACACACACAAACATGTACACACACACCCACACACCCACACACAAAACAGAAAGATGTGTGTGTGTGTGTGTGTGTGTTTCTGTGAAGGAGTGTGTGTGTTGGTGAGGAGGAGTGTTTGTGCGTGAAGGAGAGGATGTTCTCTCACGTTGTCTGACTTCCAGTTATCTCTCTGACTGACTGGGAATCATCAACGTTTTCCAATAGTCCTTCTGCTAAGAGCTGCATGGCACAGTTTAACTGGCTGATCCTGTTGCACCAGTGCATTCGACTCTTGGTGGAATGCATTGCTTGACTGCCGTGATATGCACAATGTCGTTTGCGAACTGCAGTTCCCCAAATGATTCATTCTCGAGTTCAAGTTTGTTTTGAGCAGCTTTGTAGTTTTGGTTCTACGAAGCTGGGTCCATCATAACATTCAATAATCAATTAATTGCATTAATTCTTGCACCATGTAATATATTATCAGTTTGAAACAATGCCTGCAGCATGATCAGCTGTTTGTCTCTGGAGCTCCTGGGCGGGGTGCATCAATCCTGCTGTAGGACTCATTGCATTGCAGCCAACAGGTCAAACAAACAACTAAAACAAACAAGTCACTCAAAAAAATGAAACATGACTCTAAAAAGGGTCATTCAAAAATAATGAATAATTCGCAAACTGCACATCACTACTCATTAGGTGTCTCTCCCCTCCACATGGACCACTACAACACAGGAGAGTCTCAGGGGCCCACCGTTAGTCTGACAGCACACCTAAACACTAGGGAATGATGATGTGTCAGTGTAATACAATCTGAATGACACATCGTTGAAAGCCTTCCCACCGAGGCCTGGTGGGGTATCTGGTTGAGGAACAACAGTGAGTCCACATGGCCCAGTTTAGGAATCTCTGTGCTTAACGACTAACACACACTTTTAGCTTAATAGCTTCACCAGAGAGGCTGGTGTGACTGACTATGTTCTGGAGTTAGCTATCTGCGCTGGGAACGCAGGTAAATCCTATGGGAGTTAGCTATCTGCGCTGGGAACGCAGGTAAATCCTATTGGAGTTAGTTATCTGCGCTGGGAACGCAGGTAAATCCTATTGGAGTTAGCTATCTGCGATAGGAACGCAGGTAAATACTATTGGAGTTAGCTATCTGCGCTAGGAACGCAGGTAAATCCTATTGGAGTTAGCTATCTGCGCTAGGAGCGCAGGTAAATCCTATGGGAGTTAGCTATCTGCTCCCGAGTGGCGCAACGGTCTAAGGCACTGCATCTCAGTGCTAGAGGCATCACTACAGACCCTGGTTTGATTCCAGGCTGTATCACAACCGGCCGTGATTGGGAATCCCATAGGGCGGTGCACAATTGGCCCAGCGTCGTCCGTGTTAGGGTTTGGCCGGGGTAGGCCGTCATTGTAAATACGAATTTGTTCTTAACTGACTTGCCTAGGTGAATTAAGGTTAAATAATATAAAATACATTCTAAAGTTAGCTATCTGTGCTAGGAATACAGGTAAATACTATGGAAGTTAGTTATCTGTGCTAGGAACACAGGTAAATCCTATGGGAGTTACCTATCTGTGCTAGAAACACAGGTAAATACTATGGGAGTTACTATCTGTGCTAGAAACACAGGTAAATACTATGGAAGTTAGTTATCTGTGCTAGGAACACAGGTACATCCTATGGGAGTTACCTATCTCTGCTAGAAACACAGGTAAATACTATGGGAGTTACTATCTGTGCTACAAGGCAAGTACTTGCTATGGGATTTCAATTCTATATAACTATATTTATCCCCTCAAGGGCAATTAAGCTATCTTCCTGTGCTAGATACGTAGAGGGGTGCTATGGGAGTTAGAAATCGCTAGCCCTGATGACAGCCAGGGATACAGAGACTGTCCTACCAGAAGAGGAGGTAAAGGGAAGTGAGAATGAGGGAAGGAGACAGGGAAGGAAGGACGAGGTGCTGGTTTGACAGCCTGGAAGGTCCTGCGCTGAAGGTGGGATATTGGGGTTAAAGTGAGGGATTCACACTGACAAAGCAGGTGTGTGTGTGGAGGGAGAAAAGGTGTGTGTGTGTGTGTCTGTGCGTGTGTCTGCGCGTGTGTATATAGGGGATAGTATTAACAGTGCTGACAGGAGAGACATCTACTGGGAGTTACTTGCCAATCTGCCTCACAGGAAACTGTCAAGAGTGTATATGTGTGTGTGTGCATGTGTGTGCAAGAAGAAGACAATGATGATGATGATGATGAACAAGATGAAGATGGCAGTCTTGCACCAACAGCTCCTCAACCCCACCAGGTCTGTCCACCTTTACAGCATTTATCATCAAAGCAACAAGGCTCATTCACACTGTTTCCACGGTTACTGGGGCCCTTCTCATTCATAACTGTTTCCATGGCAACAGGGACCTTGGCTCCTTGCTAGAATCTTTGCATCACCGTGGTAACCGGGCCAAGGGGAGCTTGATTGATATGTTTTTTCTTTTCTTCTAATATCCTCAGTTGTACAGTGAAACACACACATGCATGTAATTAATACACATACAAGCTAGCACATACACCCAAAGCACACACACCACCACAAGCATGCACACACACGTACACATTTATAAGCTGCGCGTACATACACTTTCAGCTTGGAACCATTTGAGTGCAAATACATTTATATGCACGAATGCACACTAGTATTTAGGTCACACAAACTAGCTACCTATGAAAATCCTCAGTTTCTACCCTGATGAACACACACGCATGAAAACACACACACACACACACTCCCTCCCATATACACACACACACAGTTGAAGTCGGAAGTTTACATACACTAGGTTGGAGTCATTAAAACTCATTGTTCAACCACTCCAGGGAATATGATAGGCTCAAATAAAATACAATTCTGATCTTTCTTATACTGTATGTCACATCATCTGACAGATACACGCAACAGGTCAGAGGTTAGCATAACGTCAAGGCTTTAAGCAAGTCTGTCTGAGAAGTAAATGTAAATGAATCTGGCATGTAGAGGCACAATTTCGCACACACAGTATGAGGAAAGAGTGGCCAGCTAATCTTGAGTTTGACATTCTGGAACCAAGGCTTGAGCCATTAAAATATAATTTAGAGAGAGGTTCAACCCAGGCAAGACTTTACCTGAGACAATTACCCTTTTTTAACCAAAAGAGCTCTTCAATGTTTTCCGCACTGTTCTACCGTGGGCAGCTCCTCACAGTTCTCCACACTGTTCTACCGTGGGCAGCTCCTCTCTGTTCTCCACACTGTTCTACAATGGACATCTCCTCACAGTTCTCCACACTGTTCTACCGTGGGCAGCTCCTCTCTGTTCTCCACACTGTTCTACAATGGACATCTCCTCACAGTTCTCCACACTGTTCTACCGTGGGCAGCCCCTCACAGTTCTCCACACTGTTCTACAATGGACAGCTCCTCACTGTTCTCCACAGTGTTCTACAATGGACATCTCCTCACAGTTCTCCACACTGTTCTACCGTGGGCAGCTCCTCTCTGTTCTCCACACTGTTCTACAATGGACATCTCCTCACAGTTCTCCACACTGTTCTACCGTGGGCAGCCCCTCACAGTTCTCCACACTGTTCTACCGTGGGCAGCTCCTCTCTGTTCTCCACACTGTTCTACAATGGACATCTCCTCACAGTTCTCCACACTGTTCTACCGTGGGCAGCCCCTCACAGTTCTCCACACTGTTCTACAATGGACAGCTCCTCACAGTTCTCCACACTGTTCTACAATGGGCAGCTCCTCACAGTTCTCCACACTGTTCTACAGTGGGCAGCTCCTCACAGTTCTCCACACTGTTCTACAACGGGCAGCTCCTCACAGTTCTCCACGCTGTTCTACAATGGGCAGCTCCTCACAGTTCTCCACACAGTTCTACAATGGACAGCTCCTCACTGTTCTCCACACTGTTCTTCAATGGACAGCTCCTCACTGTTCTACACACTGTTCTACAATGGACAGCTCCTCACTGTTCTACAATGGACAGCTCCTCACTGTTCTACACACTGTTCTACAATGGACAGCTCCTCACTGTTCTACAATGGACAGCTCCTCACTGTTCTACACACTGTTCTACAATGGACAGCTCCTCACTGTTCTACAATGGACAGCTCCTCACTGTTCTCCACACTGTTCTACAATGGACAGCTCCTCACTGTTCTACAATGGACAGCTCCACACTGTTCTACAATGGACAGCTCCTCACAGTTCTCCACACTGTTCTACAATAGGCAGCTCCTCACAGTTCTCCACACTGTTCTACAATGGACAGCTCCTCACTGTTCTACAATGGACAGCTCCTCACTGTTCTCCACACTGTTCTACAATGGACAGCTCCTCACTGTTCTACAATGGACAGTTCCTCACTGTTCTCCACACTGTTCTACAATGGACAGCTCCTCACTGTTCTACAATGGACAGTTCCTCACTGTTCTCCACACTGTTCTACAATGGACAGCTCCTCACTGTTCTACACATTGTTCTACAATGGACAGCTCCTCACTGTTCTACAATGGACAGCTCCACACTGTTCTACAATGGACAGCTCCTCACTGTTCTCCACACTGTTCTACAATGGACAGCTCCTCACTGTTCTACAATGGACAGTTCCTCACTGTTCTCCACACTGTTCTACAATGGACAGCTCCTCACTGTTCTACAATGGACAGCTCCTCACTGTTCTCCACACTGTTCTACAATGGACAGCTCCTCACTGTTCTACAATGGACAGTTCCTCACTGTTCTCCACACTGTTCTACAATGGACAGCTCCTCACTGTTCTACAATGGACAGCTCCACACTGTTCTACAATGGACAGCTCCTCTCTGTTCTCCACACTGTTCTACAATGGACAGCTCCTCTCTGTTCTCCTCACCGTTCTACAATGGACAGCTCCTCTCTGTTCTCCACACTGTTCTACAATGGACAGCTCCTCACAGTTCTCCACACTGTTCTACAATGGACAGCTCCTCACAGTTCTCCACACTGTTCTACAATGGACAGTTCCTCACTGTTCTCCACACTGTTCTACAATGGACAGCTCCACACTGTTCTCCACACTGTTCTACAATGGACAGTTCCCCCCTGTTCTCCACACTGTTCTACAATGGACAGCTCCTCACTGTTCTCCACACTGTTCTACAATGGACAGCTCCTCACTGTTCTCCACACTGTTCTACAATGGACAGTTCCCCCCTGTTCTCCACACTGTTCTACAATGGACAGCTCCTCACTGTTCTCCACACTGTTCTACAATGGACAGCTCCTCACTGTTCTCCACACTGTTCTACAATGGACAGCTCCACACTGTTCTACAATGGACAGCTCCTCTCTGTTCTCCACACTGTTCTACAATGGACAGTCTCCTCACTGTTCTACAATGGACAGCTCCTCTCTGTTCTCCACACTGTTCTACAATGGACAGCTCCTCACAGTTCTCCACACTGTTCTACAATGGACAGCTCCTCTCTGTTCTCCACACTGTTCTACAATGGACAGCTCCACACTGTTCTACAATGGACAGCTCCTCACTGTTCTCCACACTGTTCTACACTGGACAGCTCCTCACTGTTCTACAATGGGCAGCTCCTCACTGTTCTCCACACTGTTCTACAATGGACAGCTCCTCACTGTTCTCCACACTGTTCTACAATGGACAGCTCCTCACTGTTCTCCACACTGTTCTACAATGGGCAGCTCCTCACTGTTCTCCACACTGTTCTACAATGGACAGCTCCTCACTGTTCTCCACACTGTTCTACAATGGACAGCTCCTCACTGTTCTCCACACTGTTCTACAATGGACAGCTCCTCACAGTTCTCCACACTGTTCTACAATGGACAGCTCCTCACTGTTCTCCACACTGTTCTACAATGGACAGCTCCTCACTGTTCTCCACACTGTTCTACAATGGGCAGCTCCTCACAGTTCTCCAAACTGTTCTACAATGGACAGTTGCTCACTGTTCTACAATGGACAGCTCCTCACAGTTCTCCACACTGTTCTACAATGGACAGCTCCTCACTGTTCTCCACACTGTTCTACAATGGACAGCTCCTCACTGTTCTACAATGGACAGCTCCACACTGTTCTACAGTGAACAGCTCCTCTCTGTTCTTCACACTGTTCTACAATGGACAGCTCCTCTCTGTTCTCCACACTGTTCTACAATGGACAGCTCCTCACTGTTCTCCACACTGTTCTACAATGGACAGCGCCTCACTGTTCTACAATGGACAGCTCCTCTCTGTTCTCCACACTGTTCTACAATGGACAGCTCCTCTCTGTTCTCCTCAATGTTCTACAATGGACAGCTCCTCTCTGTTCTCCACACTGTTCTACAATGGACAGCTCCTCACTGTTCTCCACACTGTTCTACAATGGACAGCTCCTCACTGTTCTACAATGGACAGCTCCTCACTTTTCTCCACACTGTTCTACAATGGACAGCTCCTCTCTGTTCTCCACACTGTTCTACAATGGACAGCTCCTCACTGTTCTCCACACTGTTCTACAATGGACAGCTCCTCACTGTCCTACTACGGATAGAACTCAATAGCCGTGTCCAAAATCTAACTTGCATACAAAACCTACATGTTGTGTACATATCATGCTTCATACTATTTAGAACATATTGTTTAGTAAAAACAAATGCAGTGAGCAATAAATATCAACGTACTAGGTCATCCATCCTTAGAATGTGTCATCTAATGCTCAATTACGTTGATTTGTTCAGTTTGTACAGCAAGGCATCTTACGTAATTATCAGCTGTTGTCAATCACACTGGGTCTGGAAAGCCCAGTCTCTTCCTCAGTAGTGTGCATCCAATTCTACTAGATGAAAAGCCTAAATCAGTATTACATCCTGGCATTTAAAGCATACTACAGTTCTGAAATTTCACATATAAAACGTTCTATTCTAATCAAGTACAAGTATTCAGACACGGCCACTACCATAGACCACGGTTACATGGCCTTATCCACAGATCTAGGACCAGATACACTCACAATTCTTATGGGGATGAGAAAATATATGACCCTATCATATTCTCTCCATCCTTCCTTCCTTCCTTCCTTCCTTCCTTCCTTCCTTCCTTCCTTCCTTCCTTCCTTCCTTCACAGTCATATACTGCATGTGTATTAAGTGTGTTGTTTGGCAATGTGCCTCAGTATATATGCTGAGAAGAAGACGGTTTATAGGTGTGTGAAGGAAAAGTGAGCATGTGTTTGAAGTGTAAATGTGTATTGTGTGTGCATGTATGCATCCCCTGGTCATTGTAGTATCAAAGTGTCAGGGCAGAGGTGGGTAGAAAGGGCAGTAGCTTTTCATCTTCAAAGAGCTACACTTCTAAAAGAAAAATCACCATTCAAAAGGAGCTAACCATAGAGACCACAGCTGGGAGCAGTGTATGTGTGTGTGACATCTGTGTATAAGTGCGAAGTGTGTGTGTGTGTGTGTGTGTGTGTGTGCGTGTGTGTGTGTGTGTGTGTGTGTGTGTGTGTGTGTGTGTGTATGCGTGTGAGAAAAAATTAATGAAAGAGAGAGAGACAAAAAGAGAGAAAGAGAGAAAGAGAGAATGAGATAGAAAGACTTATAGACACAGAGAGACAGAGAAAAAGGTTGAGATAGAGAGAAAGAGACACAAAGAGAGAGAGAGAGAGAGAGAGAGAGAAGAGAGGTAGAGAGAGAGCAAGAGGAAGAGTGGAAACTGACATTGTCGAACACTATCACATAGGTGGGAATGGGATTCTCATTTAGCTCTTGACCCTGCTGCTCAAATAAAATATCTCTTAGATTGGCAATAAATCTTAGAAGGTGCTGGGTGTTATATGGCCCGAGTGTAACATGGTGATGTAGAACACCATGGTTGCTGATTGCAGCACAGATTGTAACATTGCCACCTCATTGACCAGGGACTTCAACAATGGCCCGCTGTCCAATCATGTTTCTATTTTTTGGTGTATTGTTTACTGACTGCTTGAGAGTGTATATCATTTTGATCACTTTGTTTATGATTTGAGAGCAGTGCTTGATTTTTGAACACAGATAAAACTGTTTTGAGGCGAATGTTTCATTTTGTGAGAGGAGTCAGAGGTTATGTAAATAGTGTTTGAATATGAGATGTAGTGTTTAATGTTTTCAGGAAATGGAGCAAGATTTCAGAAATTGTGTTTTAGCAATTGAGAAAAACTGTAGTGGATTCGGCTATTTCAGCACCACCCGTTGCTGACAGGTGTATAAAATTGAGCACACAACCATGCTATCTCCATAGACAAACATTGGCAGTGGAACGGCTTTGCTGAAGAACTCATTGACTTTCAACGTGGCACCGTCATAGGATGCCACCTTTCCAACAAGTCAGTTCATAACATTTCTGACCTGCTAGAGCTACCCCGGTCAACTGTAAGTGCTGTTATTGTGAAGTGGAAACGTCTAGGAGCAACAATGGCTCAGCCACGAAGTGGTAGGCCACACAAGCTCACAGAACGGGACCGCCGAGTGCTGAAAGGCGTAGAGCATAAAAATAATCTTTCTTTGGTTGCAAACACTCACTACCGAGTTTCAAACTGCCTCTAGAAACAACGTCAACAGAAGAACTGTTACAGTGGCTTGCGAAAGTTTTCACCCCCCTTGGCATTTTTCCTATTTTATTGCCTTACAACCTGGAATTAATATAGATTTGGGGGTTTGTATCATTTGATTTACACAACATTCCTACCACTTTGAAGATGCAAAATATGTTTTATTGTGAAACAAATAAAAAAACGTAAAACTTGAGCGTGCGTAACTATTCACCTTTTGCAGCAATTACAGCTGCAAGTCTCTTGGGGTATGTCTCTATAAGCTTGGCACATCTAGCCACTGGGTTTTTTGCCCCTTCTTCAAGGCAAAACTTCTCCAGATCCTTCAAGTTGGATGGGTTCCGCTGGTATACAGCAGTCTTTAAGTCATACCACAGATTCTCAACTGGATTGAGGTCTGGGCTTTGACAAGGCCATTCTAAGACATTTAAATGTTTCCCCTTAAACCACTCCCTTGTTGCTTTAGCAGTATGCTTAGACTCATTGTCCTGCTGGAAGGTGAACCTCGGTCCCAGTCTCAAATCTCTGGAAGACTGAAACAGGTTTCCCTCAAGAATTTCCCTGTATTTAGTGCCATCCATCATTCCTTCAATTCTGACCAGTTTCCCAGTCCCTGCCGATGAAAAACATCCCCATAGCATGATGCTGCCACCACCATGCTTCACTATTCTCGGGGTAATGATAGGTGTTGGGTTTGAGCCAGACATTTTCCTTGATGGCAAAAAAAAAAAATTTTAGTCTCATCTGACCAGAGTACCTTCTTCCATATGTTTGGGGAGTCTCCCACATGCCTTTTGGCGAACACCAAATGTGTTTTCTTATTTTTTTCTTTAAGCAATGGCTCTTTCTGGCCACTCTTCTGTAAAGCCCAGCTCTGTGGAGTGTACGGCTTAAAGTGGTCCTATGGAGAGATACTCCAATCTCCGCTATGGAGCTTTGCAGCTCCTTCAGGGTTATCTTTGGTCTCTTTGTTGCCTCTCTGATTAATGCCCTCCTTGCTTTGTCTGTAAGTTTGGGTGGACGGCCCTCTCTTGGCAGGTTTGTTGTGGTGCCATATTCTTTTGATTTTTTAATAATGGATTTAATGGTGATCTGTGGGTTCAAAGTTTCTGAACTTTTTTATAACCCAACCCTGATCTGTACTTCTCCACAACTTTGTCCCTGACCTGTTTGGAGAGCTCCTTGGTCTTCATTGTGCCGCTTGCTTGGTGGTGTCCCTTGCTAGCGGTGTTGCAGACTCTGGGGCCTTTCAGAACAGGTGTATATATACTGAGATCATGTGACCGATCATGTGACAGATCATGTGACAGATCATGTGACACTTAGATTGCACACATGTGGTCTTTATTTAACTAATTATGTGACTTCTGAAGGTGATTGGTTGCACCAGATCTTATTTAGGGGTTTCATAGCAAAGGGGATGAATACATACTGGATGCACGCACCACTTTTCAGTTTATAATTCTTTTACATTTTTTGAAACAAGTTATTTTTTTAATTTGACTATTTTGTGTATGTCCATTACATGTAATCCAAATAAAATACATTTAAATTACAGGTTGTAATGCAACAAAATATGAAAAACGCCAAGGGGGATGAATACTTTTGCAAGGCACTGTAGTTGGGAGCTTCATGAAATGGGTTTCCATGGGCGAGCAGCCACACACAAGCCTAAGATCATCAAGTGAAATGCTAAGCGTTGCCTGGAGTGGTGTAAAGCTTGCAACCATTGGACTCTGGAGCACTGAAAATGCATTCTCTGGAGTGATGAATCACGCTTCACCATCTGGCAGTCCGACGGACAAATCTGGGTTTGGCGGATGCCAGGAGAACACTACCTACTCCAATGCATAGTGCAAAGTGTAAAGTTTGGTGGAAGACGAATAATGGTCTGAGGCTGTTTTTCATGGTTTGGCTAGGCCCCTTGGATCCAGTGAAGGGAAATTTTTAACGCTACAGCATACAATGACATTTTAGGCAATTCTGTGCTTCCAACTTTGTGGCAACAGTTTGGGGAAGGCCCTTTCCTGTGTCAGCATGACAATGCCCCCGTGCACAAAGCGAGGTACATACAGAAATTGTTTTTCGAGATCGGTGTGGAAGAACTTGACTGGCCTGCACAGAGCCCTGACCTCAACCCCATCAAACACCTTTGGGATGAATTGGAACGCCGACTGCGATCCAGGCCTAATCACCCAACATCAGTGCCTGACCTCACTAATGCTCTTGTAGCTAAATGGAAGCATGTCCCCGCAGCAATGTTCCAGCATCTAGTTGACAGCCTTCCCAGAAGAGTGGAGGCTGTTATAGCAGCAAAGGGGGACTAACTCCATATTAATGCCCATGATTTTGGAATGAGACGTTCAACGTATCTGCCTTCCCCTTTTGGTATTCCCTTCTCTCTCCTCCCTCAACTATTGTACAAACCTCCATCTCTCTTTATAAGTATATTGCTTCTACAGTTACACCCCTCCTTTCCCCTCTCTCTCTCTCTCTCTTTCTCTGTGTGTGTCTCTCTCTCTGTGTCTCTCTCTCTCTGTGTCTCTCTCTCCTCTGTATCTCTGTCTCTCTCTCTGTGTGTCTCTCTCTCTCTGTGTGTCTCTCTCTCTCTCTTTTTCTCTGTGTGTGTCTCTCTCTCTGTGTCTCTCTCTCTCTGTGTCTCTCTCTCCTCTGTATCTCTGTCTCTCTCTGTGTGTGTCTCTCTCTCTCTGTGTGTGTCTCTCTCTCTGTGTCTGTCTCTCTCTCTGTCTCTCTCTCTCTCTCTCTCTCTCTGTCTCTCTCTGTCTCTCTCGGTCTCTCTCTCTGTCTCTCTCTCTCTTTTTCCCAGCGAGGCCTGAGGGATCTGAGAGACGCACATAGGATCACAGGCAAGTCACTTAAGGACAAATTCTTATTTACAATGATGGCCGAGGAACAGTGGGTGAACCACTAGGCTACCTGCCTCTAACCACCTCTAACCAACCTATCCCTCTCCTCTTCTCTTACTGACTAACTCATTTCCACTACCCCCCCCCTCTCTCTCTCTCTCTCTCTCTCTCTCTCTCTCTCTCCCCCCCCTTTCTCTCTCTCTCTCTCTCTCTCTCTCTCTCTCTCTCTCTCTCTCTGTCTCTCTCTCTCTCTCTCTCTCTCTCTCTCTCTCAGACTTAAGTATGTTAGGACAGAGCAGGTTTCATAGTCTGGCCTATTAACTCATAGAGACAGACTGTCAGTTTGAGTACAACTCACTAGCTCCTCAATGACTAACTAACTATACAGTACTGTAACACACACTGAGAGAGAGAGAGAGAGAGAGAGACAGAGAGAAACACAGCCAAGGACCCTTTAGTATTAACAAATACACACACACAAACACACCTATACACAGAACACCTACACATGCCTACACACTAAAACCTATTGAACCTATGTATTGATACTATATTCAAATGAGATATCTCTCTGTCACACACAACTCTGTCTATATGTTACTGTAAAGAAAGAGTACACAGGGAAGTAAGGAATGAGGAAGGAAGCTAGAAAAAAGACTGGGAATGACAGGGACGCAATAATGGATGCAGAGAGGGGAGAGAGATGGAAATAAATGAACAGATGAATAGGGAGAGAAAGAGACAAAATAGATAGAGAATTACAATGATACAGGAGCAGAGGGATAGAGAGATGGAGAGAATGACAGAGGCATAGCAAAACAGGTAAAGAGGAGTAAAAGAGGGAGAGAGGAACAGGGGAAAAGAGGATGAGAGACTGTCAGGCACACAGAGCACTCAGACATTAGCTGGAGGACATGTCGGGAGAGAGAGAGAGAGAAAGATGAAGAAGTCATAGGAATGAATGGAGGAGAGAGGCGCGCATGTCTCCTGTGTCCTCTCCTCTCTTCATTCTCTCCATACATTGTTTTCTCCATTTCCTTTTTCCTCATGAATTCCCCCTCTCCCCCCTTTCTCTCTCCCACTCCCCCTCCTAACCTCTCTCTTGCTTTCTCTCTCTCCCCCTCCCCTCTCATCCCTCCTCCCACTCTCATCCTCCCTGCCCTCTCTCTCCCCCTCCCCTCTCATCCCTCCTCCCACTCTCATCCTCCCTGCCCTCTCTCTCCCCCTCCCCTCTCATCCCTCCTCTCACTCTCATCCTCCCTGCCCTCTCTCTCCCCCTCCCCTCTCATCCCTCCTCCCACTCTCATCCTCCCTGCCCTCTCTCTCCCCCTCCCCTCTCATCCCTCCTCCCACTCTCATCCTCCCTGCCCTCTCTCTCCCCCTCCCCTCTCATCCCTCCTCTCACTCTCATCCTCCCTGCCCTCTCTCTCCCCCTCCCCTCTCATCCCTCCTTTCACTCTCATCCTCCCTGCCCTCGCTCCCCCCTCCCCTCTCATCCCTCCTCTCACTCTCATCCTCCCTGCCCTCTCTTTGCCCCTCCCCTCTCATCCCTCCTCTCACTCTCATCCTCCCTGCCCTCTCTCTCCCCCTTCCTCTCATCCCTCCTCCCACTCTCATCCTCCCTGCCCTCTCTCTCAGCGTTGATGTGACATTTGTTCTCTCCCCATCCCCTCTCATCCCTCCTCCCACTCTCACTACCTCCCTGCCCTCTCTCTCAGTGTTGATGTGATATTTGTTCTCTCCACCTCCCCTTTCATCCCTCCTCCCACTCTCATCCTCCCTGCCCTCTCTCTCCCTCCCCTCTCATCCCTCCTCCCACTCTCATCCTCCCTGCCCTCTCTCTCAGTGTTGATGTGACATTTGTTCTCTCCCCCTCCCCTCTCATCCCTCCTCCCACTCTCATCCTCCCTGCCCTCTCTCTCCCCCTCCCCTCTCATCCCTCCTCCCTCTCTCATCCTCCCTGCCCTCTCTCTCCCCCTCCCCTCTCATCCTTCCTCCCATTCTCATCCTCCCTGCCCTCTCTCTCCCCCTCCCCTCTCATCCCTCCTCCCATTCTCATCCTCCCTGCCCTCTCTCCCCCTCCCCTCTCATCCCTCCTCCCTCTCTCATCCTCCAAGGCCTCTCTCATCCTCCCTGCCCTCTCTCATCCTCCCTGCCCTCTCATCCTCCCTGCCCTCTCTCATCCTCCCTGCCCTCTCTCATCCTCCCTGTCCTCTCTCTCCCACTCCTCTCTCATCCTCCCTGCCCTCTCTCATCCTCCCTGCCCTCATCCTCCCTGCCCTCATCCTCCCTGCCCTCTCTCATCCTCCCTGCCCACTCTCTCCCTGTCCACTCTCATCCTTCCTCCCTCTCTCATCCTCCCTGCCCTTTCTCTCCCCCTCCCCTCTCATCCCTCCTCCCTCTCGCATCCTCCCTGTCCTCTCTCATCCTCCATGCCCTCTCTCATCCTCCCTGCCCTCTCATCCTCCCTGCTCTCTCTCATCCTCCCTGCCCTCTCTCATCCTCCCTGCCCGCTCTCATCCTCCCTGCCCACTCTCATCTTCCCTGCCCTCTCTCATCCTCCCTGCCCTCTCTCTCCCCCTTCCATCTAATCCCTCCTCCCTCTCTCATCCTCCCTGCCCTCTCTCATCCTCCCTGCCCTCTCTCATCCTCCCTGCCCACTCTCCCCCGCCACTCTCATCCTCCCTGCCCTATCTCATCCTCCCTAACCACTCTCATCCTCCCTGCCCTCTCTCATCCTCACTGCCCTCTCTCATCCTCCCTGCCCTCTCTCATCCTCCCTGCCCTCTCTCTCCCCCTCCCCTCTCATCCCTCCTCCCTCTCTCATCCTCCCTGCCCTCTCTTATCCTCCCTGCCCACTCTCATCCTCCCTGCCCTCTCTCATCCTCCCTGCCCTTTCTCATCCTCCAAGCCCTCTCTCATCCTCCCTGCCCTCTCTCTCCCCCTCCCCTCTCATTCCTCCTCCCTCTCTCATCCTCCCTGCCCTCTCTCTCCCCCTCCCCTCTAATCCTCCCTGCCCTCTCTCATCCTCCCTGCCATCTCTCATCCTCCCTGCCCTCTCTCTCAGTGTTGATGTGACATTTGTTCTCTCCCCTGGCTGCCTCTCCCTGCAGTGCTGCTGTGATCCTGTATCTGTCTGAGTACACTCACTAAGGTGGGAGAGCAGACACACACACACACACACACACACTTATACACACACACGGCACACACACACACACATTTGTTTTTACATTTTAGTCACTTATCAGACGCTCTTATCCAGAGCGACTTACAGTAGTGAGTGCATTGATTTTCATACTTTTTAAAACATTTGCATGTATACACGCATACACATTGGCACGTAGGCACACATGGACACATGCACACACACGAGCACTAGAATGCACACATACATACATACATACATACATACATATATCACACATATGACTCCCCTCTCTTTCTAGCATGATCACATGATCTGTTTGTCGGTGTGAAGGTCTGTGTTTCCAACGTGGTTCCCAGCAGCTTCTTGTTTCAGTGGATGTGTGTGTAGCGTGTTTGGGTGCATGCGTGCGGGCGTACTGTGTCTACTGGCTACTGTGTATACACTGGTGTGCACTCATGTTTGAGTTTATCTTTGCATATGTGTGGGAGTGGGTGTGTGTGTGTGTGTGTGTGTGTTTCTCAACACTCACCCTGTGCATACTACTACGAAGTCCATGGCATTCCATCCGTTCCTTATGTAGGAGTTCTTATGGAAGGCAAATCCTAGAGCCAGGATCTTAATGCCTGACTCAAAACAGAAGATCCCTATGAAGTAGGGCTCAGTGTCATCCTAAAGGAGAGAGGGGGGGGGGGGGTAATAGAAGAGGGCTCAGTGCAAAGATTTTACAGGGTTCAACTTAAAGGGACAATCTGCAGTTTAAACCATGTTTTTGTATAATATTGTTTTGGGTTCCAATGGGGATGTACCAACTGCAGATTGCCCCTTTAAAAACACAATGTATGACATAATCCAAGATGTCAGACAGTGTGAAGTAAGGCTCTATGGTGCTGAGAGGACAGAGAGATGTTAGACAGTGTGAAGTAAGGCTCTATGGTGCTGAGAGGACAGATATATGTCAGACAGTGTGAAGTAAGGCTCTATGGTGCTGAGAGGACAGAGAGATGTCAGACAGTGTGAAGTAAGGCTCTATGGTGCTGAGAGGACAGAGAGATGTTAGACAGTGTGAAGTAAGGCTCTATGGTGCTGAGAGGACAGATAGATGTTAGACAGTGTGAAGTAAGGCTCTATGGTGCTGAGAGGACAGAGAGATGTTAGACAGTGTGAAGTAAGGCTCTATGGTGCTGAGAAGACAGATAGATGTTAGACAGTGTGAAGTAAGGCTCTATGGTGCTGAGAGGACAGAGAGATGTTAGACAGTGTGAAGTAAGGCTCTATGGTGCTGAGAGGACAGATAGATGTTAGACAGTGTGAAGTAAGGCTCTATGGTGCTGAGAGGACAGATAGATGTTAGACAGTGTGAAGTAAGGCTCTATGGTGCTGAGAGGACAGAGAGATGTTAGATAGTGTGAAGTAAGGCTCTATGGTGCTGAGAGGACAGAGAGATGTCAGACAGTGTGAAGTAAGGCTCTATGGTGCTGAGAGGACAGAGAGATGTTAGACAGTGTGAAGTAAGGCTCTATGGTGCTGAGAGGACAGAGAGATGTTAGACAGTGTGAAGTAAGGCTCTATGGTGCTGAGAGGACAGAGAGATGTTAGACAGTGTGAAGTAAGGCTCTATGGTGCTGAGAGGACAGACAGATGTTAGACAGTGTGAAGTAAGGCTCTATGGTGCTGAGATGACAGATAGATGTTAGACAGTGTGAAGTAAGGCTCTATGGTGCTGAGAGGACAGACAGATGTCAGACAGTGTGAAGTAAGGCTCTATGGTGCTGAGAGGACAGAGAGATGTTAGACAGTGTGAAGTAAGGCTCTATGGTGCTGAGAGGACAGAGAGATGTTAGACAGTGTGAAGTAAGGCTCTATGGTGCTGAGAGGACAGAGAGATGTCAGACAGTGTGAAGTAAGGCTCTATGGTGCTGAGAGGACAGAGAGATGTTAGACAGTGTGAAGTAAGGCTCTATGGTGCTGAGAGGACAGAGAGATGTCAGACAGTGTGAAGTAAGGCTCTATGGTGCTGAGAGGACAGAGAGATGTCAGACAATGAGAAGTAAGGCTCTATGGTCCTGAGAGGACAGAGATATGTTAGGCAGTGTGAAGTAAGGCTCTATAGTGCTGAGAGGACAGAGAGATGTTAGACAGTGTGAAGTAAGGCTCTATGGTGCTGAGAGGACAGAGAGATGTCAGACAGTGTGAAGTAAGGCTCTATGGTGCTGAGAGGACAGATAGATGTTAGACAGTGTGAAGTAAGGCTCTATGGTGCTGAGAGGACAGAGATGTTAGACAGTGTGAAGTAAGGCTCTAGGGTGCTGAGAGGACAGAGAGATGTTAGACAGTGTGAAGTAAGGCTCTATGGTGCTGAGAGGACAGATAGATGTCAGACAGTGTAAAGTAAGGCTCTATGGTGCTGAGAGGACAGATAGATGTTAGACAGTGTGAAGTAAGGCTCTATGGTGCTGAGAGGACAGAGAGATGTTAGACATTGTGAAGTAAGGCTATATGGTGCTGAGAGGACAGAGAGATGTTAGACAGTGTGAAGTAAGGCTCTATGGTGCTGAGAGGACAGATAGATGTCAGACAGTGTGAAGTAAGGCTCTATGGTGCTGAGAGGACAGATAGATGTCAGACAGTGTGAAGTAAGGCTCTATGGTGCTGAGAGGACAGAGAGATGTCAGACAGTGTGAAGTAAGGCTCTATGGTGCTGAGAGGACAGATAGATGTCAGACAGTGTGAAGTAAGGCTCTATGGTGCTGAGAGGACAGAGAGATGTTAGACAGTGTGAAGTAAGGCTCTATGGTGCTGAGAGGACAGAGAGATGTTAGACAGTGTGAAGTAAGGCTCTATGGTGCTGAGAGGACAGAGAGATGTTAGACAGTGTGAAGTAAGGCTCTATGGTGCTGAGAGGACAGATAGATGTTAGACAGTGTGAAGTAAGGCTCTATGGTGCTGAGAGGACAGAGAGATGTTAGACAGTGTGAAGTAAGGCTCTATGGTGCTGAGAGGACAGAGAGATGTCAGACAGTGTGAAGTAAGGCTCTATGGTGCTGAGAGGACAGAGAGATGTCAGACAGTGTGAAGTAAGGCTCTATGGTGCTGAGAGGACAGAGAGATGTCAGACAGTGTGAAGTAAGGCTCTATGGTGCTGAGAGGACAGAGAGATGTCAGACAGTGTGAAGTAAGGCTCTATGGTGCTGAGAGGACAGAGAGATGTCAGACAGTGTGAAGTAAGGCTCTATGGTGCTGAGAGGACAGAGAGATGTCAGACAGTGTGAAGTAAGGCTCTATGGTGCTGAGAGGACAGATAGATGTCAGACAGTGTGAAGTAAGGCTCTATGGTGCTGAGAGGACAGATAGATGTCAGACAGTGTGAAGTAAGGCTCTATGGTGCTGAGAGGACAGAGAGATGTTAGACAGTGTGAAGTAAGGCTCTATGGTGCTGAGAGGACAGAGATATGTTAGACAGTGTGAAGTAAGGCTCTATGGTGCTGAGAGGACAGAGAGATGTTAGACAGTGTGAAGTAAGGCTCTATGGTGCTGAGAGGACAGAGAGATGTCAGACAGTGTGAAGTAAGGCTCTATGGTGCTGAGAGGACAGAGAGATGTTAGACAGTGTGAAGTAAGGCTCTATGGTGCTGAGAGGACAGAGAGATGTCAGACAGTGTGAAGTAAGGCTCTATGGTCCTGAGAGGACAGAGATATGTTAGGCAGTGTGAAGTAAGGCTCTATGGTGCTGAGAGGACAGAGAGATGTTAGACAGTGTGAAGTAAGGCTCTATGGTGCTGAGAGGACAGATAGATGTCAGACAGTGTGAAGTAAGGCTCTATGGTGCTGAGAGGACAGAGAGATGTCAGACAGTGTGAAGTAAGGCTCTATGGTGCTGAGAGGACAGATAGATGTTAGACAGTGTGAAGTAAGGCTCTATGGTGCTGAGAGGACAGAGAGATGTTAGACAGTGTGAAGTAAGGCTCTATGGTGCTGAGAGGACAGAGAGATGTCAGACAGTGTGAAGTAAGGCTCTATGGTGCTGAGAGGACAGAGAGATGTCAGACAGTGTGAAGTAAGGCTCTATGGTGCTGAGAGGACAGAGAGATGTCAGACAGTGTGAAGTAAGGCTCTATGGTGCTGAGAGGACAGAGAGATGTCAGACAGTGTGAAGTAAGGCTCTATGGTGCTGAGAGGACAGAGAGATGTCAGACAGTGTGAAGTAAGGCTCTATGGTGCTGAGAGGACAGAGAGATGTCAGACAGTGTGAAGTAAGGCTCTATGGTGCTGAGAGGACAGAGAGATGTCAGACAGTGTGAAGTAAGGCTCTATGGTGCTGAGAGGACAGAGAGATGTCAGACAGTGTGAAGTAAGGCTCTATGGTGCTGAGAGGACAGAGAGATGTCAGACAGTGTGAAGTAAGGCTCTATGGTGCTGAGAGGACAGATAGATGTCAGACAGTGTGAAGTAAGGCTCTATGGTGCTGAGAGGACAGAGAGATGTTAGACAGTGTGAAGTAAGGCTCTATGGTGCTGAGAGGACAGAGATATGTTAGACAGTGTGAAGTAAGGCTCTATGGTGCTGAGAGGACAGAGAGATGTTAGACAGTGTGAAGTAAGGCTCTATGGTGCTGAGAGGACAGAGAGATGTCAGACAGTGTGAAGTAAGGCTCTATGGTCCTGAGAGGACAGAGATATGTTAGGCAGTGTGAAGTAAGGCTCTATGGTGCTGAGAGGACAGAGAGATGTTAGACAGTGTGAAGTAAGGCTCTATGGTGCTGAGAGGACAGATAGATGTCAGACAGTGTGAAGTAAGGCTCTATGGTGCTGAGAGGACAGAGAGATGTTAGACAGTGTGAAGTAAGGCTCTATGGTGCTGAGAGGACAGAGATATGTTAGACAGTGTGAAGTAAGGCTCTATGGTGCTGAGAGGACAGAGAGATGTTAGACAGTGTGAAGTAAGGCTCTATGGTGCTGAGAGGACAGAGAGATGTCAGACAGTGTGAAGTAAGGCTCTATGGTCCTGAGAGGACAGAGATATGTTAGGCAGTGTGAAGTAAGGCTCTATGGTGCTGAGAGGACAGAGAGATGTTAGACAGTGTGAAGTAAGGCTCTATGGTGCTGAGAGGACAGATAGATGTCAGACAGTGTGAAGTAAGGCTCTATGGTGCTGAGAGGACAGATAGATGTCAGACAGTGTGAAGTAAGGCTCTATGGTGCTGAGAGGACAGAGAGATGTCAGACAGTGTGAAGTAAGGCTCTATGGTGCTGAGAACACAGAGAGATGTTAGACAGTGTGAAGTAAGGCTCTATGGTGCTGAGAGGACAGAGAGATGTTAGACAGTGTGAAGTAAGGCTCTATGGTGCTGAGAGGACAGATAGATGTTAGACAGTGTGAAGTAAGGCTCTATGGTGCTGAGAGGACAGAGAGATGTTAGACAGTGTGAAGTAAGGCTCTATGGTGCTGAGAGGACAGATAGATGTTAGACAGTGTGAAGTAAGGCTCTATGGTGCTGAGAGGACAGAGAGATGTCAGACAGTGTGAAGTAAGGCTCTATGGTGCTGAGAGGACAGAGAGATGTCAGACAGTGTGAAGTAAGGCTCTATGGTGCTGAGAGGACAGAGAGATGTCAGACAGTGTGAAGTAAGGCTCTATGGTGCTGAGAGGACAGATAGATGTCAGACAGTGTGAAGTAAGGCTCTATGGTCCTGAGAGGACAGAGATATGTTAGGCAGTGTGAAGTAAGGCTCTATGGTGCTGAGAGGACAGAGAGATGTTAGACAGTGTGAAGTAAGGCTCTATGGTGCTGAGAGGACAGATAGATGTCAGACAGTGTGAAGTAAGGCTCTATGGTGCTGAGAGGACAGAGAGATGTTAGACAGTGTGAAGTAAGGCTCTATGGTGCTGAGAGGACAGAGATATGTTAGACAGTGTGAAGTAAGGCTCTATGGTGCTGAGAGGACAGAGAGATGTTAGACAGTGTGAAGTAAGGCTCTATGGTGCTGAGAGGACAGAGAGATGTCAGACAGTGTGAAGTAAGGCTCTATGGTCCTGAGAGGACAGAGATATGTTAGGCAGTGTGAAGTAAGGCTCTATGGTGCTGAGAGGACAGAGAGATGTTAGACAGTGTGAAGTAAGGCTCTATGGTGCTGAGAGGACAGATAGATGTCAGACAGTGTGAAGTAAGGCTCTATGGTGCTGAGAGGACAGATAGATGTCAGACAGTGTGAAGTAAGGCTCTATGGTGCTGAGAGGACAGAGAGATGTCAGACAGTGTGAAGTAAGGCTCTATGGTGCTGAGAACACAGAGAGATGTTAGACAGTGTGAAGTAAGGCTCTATGGTGCTGAGAGGACAGAGAGATGTTAGACAGTGTGAAGTAAGGCTCTATGGTGCTGAGAGGACAGATAGATGTTAGACAGTGTGAAGTAAGGCTCTATGGTGCTGAGAGGACAGAGAGATGTTAGACAGTGTGAAGTAAGGCTCTATGGTGCTGAGAGGACAGATAGATGTTAGACAGTGTGAAGTAAGGCTCTATGGTGCTGAGAGGACAGAGAGATGTCAGACAGTGTGAAGTAAGGCTCTATGGTGCTGAGAGGACAGAGAGATGTCAGACAGTGTGAAGTAAGGCTCTATGGTGCTGAGAGGACAGAGAGATGTCAGACAGTGTGAAGTAAGGCTCTATGGTGCTGAGAGGACAGATAGATGTCAGACAGTGTGAAGTAAGGCTCTATGGTGCTGAGAGGACAGATAGATGTTAGACAGTGTGAAGTAAGGCTCTATGGTGCTGAGAGGACAGAGAGATGTTAGACAGTGTGAAGTAAGGCTCTATGGTGCTGAGATGACAGATAGATGTTAGACAGTGTGAAGTAAGGCTCTATGGTGCTGAGAGGACAGATAGATGTCAGACAGTGTGAAGTAAGGCTCTATGGTGCTGAGAGGACAGAGAGATGTTAGACAGTGTGAAGTAAGGCTCTATGGTGCTGAGAGGACAGATAGATGTTAGACAGTGTGAAGTAAGGCTCTATGGTGCTGAGAGGACAGAGAGATGTCAGACAGTGTGAAGTAAGGCTCTATGGTGCTGAGAGGACAGATAGATGTCAGACAGTGTGAAGTAAGGCTCTATGGTGCTGAGAGGACAGATAGATGTTAGACAGTGTGAAGTAAGGCTCTATGGTGCTGAGAGGACAGAGAGATGTCAGACAGTGTGAAGTAAGGCTCTATGGTGCTGAGAGGACAGAGAGATGTCAGACAGTGTGAAGTAAGGCTCTATGGTGCTGAGAGGACAGATAGATGTCAGACAGTGTGAAGTAAGGCTCTATGGTGCTGAGAGGACAGATATATGTTAGACAGTGTGAAGTAAGGCTCTATGGTGCTGAGAGGACAGAGAGATGTTAGACAGTGTGAAGTAAGGCTCTATGGTGCTGAGAGGACAGAGAGATGTTAGACAGTGTGAAGTAAGGCTCTATGGTGCTGAGATGACAGAGAGATGTTAGACAGTGTGAAGTAAGGCTCTATGGTGCTGAGAGGACAGATAGATGTCAGACAGTGTGAAGTAAGGCTCTATGGTGCTGAGAGGACAGAGAGATGTTAGACAGTGTGAAGTAAGGCTCTATGGTGCTGAGAGGACAGATAGATGTTAGACAGTGTGAAGTAAGGCTCTATGGTGCTGAGAGGACAGAGAGATGTCAGACAGTGTGAAGTAAGGCTCTATGGTGCTGAGAGGACAGATAGATGTTAGACAGTGTGAAGTAAGGCTCTAAGGTGCTGAGAGGACAGAGAGATGTCAGACAGTGTGAAGTAAGGCTCTATGGTCCTGAGAGGAAAGAGATATGTTAGGCAGTGTGAAGTAAGGCTCTATGGTGCTGAGAGGACAGAGAGATGTTAGACAGTGTGAAGTAAGGCTCTATGGTGCTGAGAGGACAGAGAGATGTCAGACAGTGTGAAGTAAGGCTCTATGGTGCTGAGAGGACAGATAGATGTTAGACAGTGTGAAGTAAGGCTCTATGGTGCTGAGAGGACAGAGATGTTAGACAGTGTGAAGTAAGGCTCTAGGGTGCTGAGAGGACAGAGAGATGTTAGACAGTGTGAAGTAAGGCTCTATGGTGCTGAGAGGACAGATAGATGTCAGACAGTGTAAAGTAAGGCTCTATGGTGCTGAGAGGACAGATAGATGTTAGACAGTGTGAAGTAAGGCTCTATGGTGCTTAGAGGACAGAGATATGTTAGACATTGTGAAGTAAGGCTCTATGGTGCTGAGAGGACAGAGAGATGTTAGACAGTGTGAAGTAAGGCTCTATGGTGCTGAGAGGACAGATAGATGTCAGACAGTGTGAAGTAAGGCTCTATGGTGCTGAGAGGACAGAGAGATGTCAGACAGTGTGAAGTAAGGCTCTATGGTGCTGAGAGGACAGAGAGATGTCAGACAGTGTGAAGTAAGGCTCTATGGTGCTGAGAGGACAGAGAGATGTTAGACAGTGTGAAGTAAGGCTCTATGGTGCTGAGAGGACAGAGAGATGTTAGACAGTGTGAAGTAAGGCTCTATGGTGCTGAGAGGACAGATAGATGTTAGACAGTGTGAAGTAAGGCTCTATGGTGCTGAGAGGACAGAGAGATGTTAGACAGTGTGAAGTAAGGCTCTATGGTGCTGAGAGGACAGAGAGATGTCAGACAGTGTGAAGTAAGGCTCTATGGTGCTGAGAGGACAGAGAGATGTTAGACAGTGTGAAGTAAGGCTTTATGGTGCTGAGAGGACAGAGAGATGTTAGACAGTGTGAAGTAAGGCTCTATGGTGCTGAGAGGACAGAGAGATGTTAGACAGTGTGAAGTAAGGCTCTATGGTGCTGAGAGGACAGAGAGATGTTAGACAGTGTGAAGTAAGGCTCTATGGTGCTGAGATGACAGATAGATGTTAGACAGTGTGAAGTAAGGCTCTATGGTGCTGAGAGGACAGAGAGATGTCAGACAGTGTGAAGTAAGGCTCTATGGTGCTGAGAGGACAGAGAGATGTTAGACAGTGTGAAGTAAGGCTCTATGGTGCTGAGAGGACAGAGAGATGTCAGACAGTGTGAAGTAAGGCTCTATGGTGCTGAGAGGACAGAGATATGTTAGGCAGTGTGAAGTAAGACTCTATAGTGCTGAGAGGACAGAGAGATGTTAGACAGTGTGAAGTAAGGCTCTATGGTGCTGAGAGGACAGAGAGATGTCAGACAATGTGAAGTAAGGCTCTATGGTGCTGAGAGGACAGATAGATGTTAGACAGTGTGAAGTAAGGCTCTATGGTGCTGAGAGGACAGAGATGTTAGACAGTGTGAAGTAAGGCTCTAGGGTGCTGAGAGGACAGAGAGATGTTAGACAGTGTGAAGTAAGGCTCTATGGTGCTGAGAGGACAGATAGATGTCAGACAGTGTAAAGTAAGGCTCTATGGTGCTGAGAGGACAGATAGATGTTAGACAGTGTGAAGTAAGGCTCTATGGTGCTGAGAGGACAGAGAGATGTTAGACATTGTGAAGTAAGGCTCTATGGTGCTGAGAGGACAGAGAGATGTTAGACAGTGTGAAGTAAGGCTCTATGGTGCTGAGAGGACAGATAGATGTCAGACAGTGTGAAGTAAGGCTCTATGGTGCTGAGAGGACAGATAGATGTCAGACAGTGTGAAGTAAGGCTCTATGGTGCTGAGAGGACAGAGAGATGTCAGACAGTGTGAAGTAAGGCTCTATGGTGCTGAGAGGACAGAGAGATGTCAGACAGTGTGAAGTAAGGCTCTATGGTGCTGAGAGGACAGAGAGATGTTAGACAGTGTGAAGTAAGGCTCTATGGTGCTGAGAGGACAGAGAGATGTCAGACAGTGTGAAGTAAGGCTCTATGGTGCTGAGAGGACAGAGAGATGTTAGACAGTGTGAAGTAAGGCTCTATGGTGCTGAGAGGACAGAGAGATGTCAGACAGTGTGAAGTAAGGCTCTATGGTCCTGAGAGGACAGAGATATGTTAGGCAGTGTGAAGTAAGGCTCTATGGTGCTGAGAGGACAGAGAGATGTTAGACAGTGTGAAGTAAGGCTCTATGGTGCTGAGAGGACAGAGAGATTTCAGACAGTGTGAAGTAAGGCTCTATGGTGCTGAGAGGACAGATAGATGTTAGACAGTGTGAAGTAAGGCTCTATGGTGCTGAGAGGACAGAGATGTTAGACAGTGTGAAGTAAGGCTCTAGGGTGCTGAGAGGACAGAGAGATGTTAGACAGTGTGAAGTAAGGCTCTATGGTGCTGAGAGGACAGATAGATGTCAGACAGTGTGAAGTAAGGCTCTATGGTGCTGAGAGGACAGAGAGATGTTAGACAGTGTGAAGTAAGGCTCTATGGTGCTGAGAGGACAGAGATATGTTAGACAGTGTGAAGTAAGGCTCTATGGTGCTGAGAGGACAGAGAGATGTTAGACAGTGTGAAGTAAGGCTCTATGGTGCTGAGAGGACAGAGAGATGTCAGACAGTGTGAAGTAAGGCTCTATGGTGCTGAGAGGACAGAGAGATGTTAGACAGTGTGAAGTAAGGCTCTATGGTGCTGAGAGGACAGAGAGATGTTAGACAGTGTGAAGTAAGGCTCTATGGTGCTGAGAGGACAGAGAGAT
Organism: Oncorhynchus mykiss; assembly: GCF_057628025.1. Taxonomy (NCBI): domain Eukaryota; kingdom Metazoa; phylum Chordata; class Actinopteri; order Salmoniformes; family Salmonidae; genus Oncorhynchus; species Oncorhynchus mykiss. The sequence continues at coordinate 61,309,053 of NC_143034.1, forward strand.
GTCAGACAGTGTGAAGTAAGGCTCTATGGTGCTGAGAGGACAGAGAGATGTCAGACAGTGTGAAGTAAGGCTCTATGGTGCTGAGAGGACAGAGTGATGTTAGACTGTGTGAAGTAAGGCTCTATGGTGCTGAGAGGACAGAGAGATGTTAGACAGTGTGAAGTAAGGCTCTATGGTGCTGAGAGGACAGATAGATGTTAGACAGTGTGAAGTAAGGCTCTATGGTGCTGAGAGGACAGATAGATGTCAGACAGTGTGAAGTAAGGCTCTATGGTGCTGTTTGTGTGCATTCATATGTGTTTCTGTGTGAGTGTTTGTGTGCATTCATATGTGTGTCTGTGTGAGTGTTTGTGTGCATTCATATGTGTGTCTGTGTGAGTGTTTGTGTGCATTCATGCATGTGTGTGCGTGCACAAGTTTGTATGTGTGTATGCATTCGTACGTGGGGGTGTGGGACAAATTCCCGTTTGTGTGTGTGTCTGCACATGTGTGTGTGACGTACCAGGCGTTCAGACAGAGGAGTCTTGTCTCCATCAGGCAGATGTTGCTCCAGAGCCAGGACAATACAGTTGGCACAGATGGTGGCCAGGATCAACCACTCAAACGGAGTGAGAGAGTACTGTCAAGGAAGAAAACAGGGAGGAGAGGACAGACGGAGAGGACAGGAAAAGGACAAGGCGGCAGCAATCTGATACTTAACTAACTCAGTTATTCCCAAATTCCTGAATGTTATAACATTTATAACAAACGTGTATATCATAATAACATATTTTAAAATCCAAAATATAATAATGAGCCAACAATTAAAACTCCCAGTCAAAAATAACAACGATATACAGTAGCTATTGGCCTATCATAACCACATGATCGAATATATACAGTTGAGAAAAGCTCTTGATGAATTATTGGACATGATGCCATGATTCTACAAACATAGCTACCACCTTCCTTACACACAGTATAGTGTTTCCTGAATGGGCTGAGACCTACACATGCACTGTAAACATTAACATATAGCATTGCAATAACTGTGTACAAATACACGAAGGTGACACCTGCTAAATGGGGATCAGGCCAGAAGAAAACCAGCTGTACAACCACCCTGCATATATAGTATGAACACACACACATCGACACACAGGGTCAGACAGCTGTTCCCTGATGCCTGGTGGGGCCTGTGTTGAGATGTGTGTGTGTGTGTGTTGATGTGAGTGTAACGTAGTGCTGCAGGGCCCAGTGTGAGTGAGTCAGTCAGACATGCACCAGGCATGGTTGTAATGGGCTGTCATTACACAGTTACCCTCACATAGCCCAGCTGCATGTTGATACACACTGACAAACACACGCAGATGTCGCTTACACACACACACACACACACACACACACACACACAAACATACAGTGGGGAGAACAAGTATTTGATACACTGCCGATTTTGCAGGTTTTCCCACTTACAAAGCATGTAGAGGTCTGTATTTTTTATCATAGGTTCACTTGAACTGTGAGAGACGGAATCTAAAACAAAAATCCAGAAAATCACATTGTATTATTTTTTAGTAAGTAATTAGCATTTTATTGCATGACATAAGTATTTGATACATCAGAAAAGCAGAACTTAATATTTGGTACAGAAACCTTTGTTTGCAATTACAGGGATCATATGTTTCCTGTAGTTCTTGACCAGGTTTGCACACACTGCAGCAGGGATTTTGGCCCACTCTTCCATACAAACCTTCTCCAGATCCTTCAGGTTTCAGGGCTGTCGCTGGGCAATACGGACTTTCAGCTCCCTACAATGATTTTCTATTGGGTTCAGGTCTGGAGACTGGCTAGGCCACTCCAGGACCTTGAGGTGCTTCTTACGGAACCACTCCTTAGTTGCCTTGGCTGTGTGTTTCGGGTCATTGTCATGCTGGAAGACCCAGCCACAACCCATCTTCAATGCTCTTACTGAGGGAAGGAGGTTGTTGGCCAAGATCTCGCGATACATGGCCCCATCCATCCTCCCCTCAATACGGTGCAGTCGTCCTGTCCCCTTTGCAGAAAAGCATCCCCAAAGAATGATGTTTCCACCTCCATGCTTCACGGTTGGAATGGTGTTCTTGGGGTTGTACTCATACTTCTTCCTCAAAACACGGCGAGTGGAGTTTAGACCACAAAGCTCTATTTTTGTCTCATCAGACCACATGACCTTCTCCCATTCCTCCTCTGGATCATCCAGATGGTCATTGGCAAATTTGGGCCTGGACATGCGCTGGCTTGAGCAGGGGGACCTTGCGTGCACTGCAGGATTTTAATCCATGACGGCGTAGTGTGTTACTAATGGTTTTCTTTGAGACTGTGGTCCCAGCTCTCTTCAGGTCATTGACCAGGTCCTGCCGTGTAGTTCTGGGCTGATCCCTCACCTTCCTCATGATCATTGAGGCCCCACGAGGTGATACCTTGCATGGAGCCCCAGACCGAGGGTGATTGAACTTCTTCCATTTTCTAATAATTGCGCCAACAGTTGTTGCCTTCTCACCAAGCTGCTTGCCTATTGTCCTGTAGCCCATCCCATCCTTGTGCAGGTCTACAATTTAACCCGGACGTCCTTACACAGCTGTCTGGTCTTGGCCATTGTGGAAGTATATCAAATACTTGTTCTCCCCACTGTATGTAGGTGCACACACAAACACACAGACACAGAATGATGCCACACACACAGAGCGATGACACATGGGCTTATTACTAACCATGTTGTATATTTAAACAGATGAATAACTGCTGCTGGCACACACACACACACACACACTCCCACTCCCACTCCCACACAGAGTCATTGTTATGGCTAGTGCAGGGATGAGGCCTAAGCAATGATTATGATTCAGTGTGACATCAACGTTTGGCTCTACATACAGAAGGACTGAGGGCAATAAAGAGAGAGAGAAACAGAGAGAGAGAGAGAGAGAGAGAAAGAAGAAGAGAGAGAGAGAGAGAAGAAGAGAGAGAGAGACAGAGAGAGAGAGAGAGAGAGAGAGAGAGAGAGAGAGAGAGAGAAAATGGGAGTAGGGGTCCCTACCACATGAATTCATAAACTCACGGGTAGTTCATTGTATCTCATGCTGTTTGTCTGTCTCGCTCTCTCTTTTCACGCTCTCTTTTCCAGGCTGGCCAGAAGACAGATCTATGGATATGGAACGTTTGAGAAGGTCCTGAGGACGTGGATATATATACCTTCCCCCTGCTGACTATATCACTGGGCTCACTCTAGTCTCTACCTGAATGTTCCTGGGTAGGGAACATAGTTAACTGGAAGGTTGGATAGACTAGCATCATCAAGAAGAGAAATAGAGATATGGAGATAACAATCAACCAATCAATCAAACATACAATGAATAAATCAGTAAAATGATGGACACATAGATATTCACAGAAACATGTGTCACTAAGTCCTAGCTGGCTTAGACCCACAGTGGGAAGCAGTAGCAATGATACACTCCCCTAAAGACGAAACGTCAAGAGAAACCATAGAGAATAAACAGGAAAAGGATGGATGTGTGAACATGTAAGTAGTATGTGTGGTTTAGTCCTATACGTGTGTGTGTGTGTGTGTGTGTGTGTGTGTGTGTGTGTGTGTGTGTGTGTGTGTGTGTGTGTGTGTGTGTGTGTGTGTGTGTGTGTGTGTGTGTGTGTGTGTGCGTGTGTGTGTGTGTGCGTGTGTGTGTGTGTGTTTGTGCACGTGTGTGTGTGTGTTGTCCCCATTGTGAAGTGTGTCAAGTTCCCATTCTGCACATTTTGTGCCGGTGTTGTTTTGCACACACACAATCTGCTTATTAATGTGGCCAGTGCTCTGATCCATGCTGCCAAGAACCTTCAATTATGAATCTCTCCTTCCTCCCTCCTCACCGCACTATATATAGCAACATGACAGAGTTAAAAGCAAGGGAAGACAGGGGGAGAGAGAGAGTTAGAGAGAGAGGATAGAGAGAGAGGAGGAGGGGGTGGATGTTGCCCTCTGTCTCTCCTGCCTCTTCTCATTTCCTCTTGTCCTCTCTCCTATCTTAGTCTCTCTGTCTCTCAGTCTCTCTCTCCACCCTTCTCCCTCACTCCCTTAGCTTTATGGTGTGGAGTGATGTTGTTGATGATGGGTGTTTGCGTATGCTGTGTGTATGTGTGTGCCCATGTGTGTCCATGAAGATATACTTGTCTGTCTGTCTGACTGTGTGTGTGTGTGTGTGTGTGTGTGTGTGTGTGTGTGTGTGTGTGTGTGTGTGTGTGTGTGTGTGTGTGTGTGTGTGTGTGTGTGTGTGTGTGTGTGTGTGTGTGTGTGTGTGTGTGTGTGTGTGTGTGTGTGTGATGGGGACGATGGGAGATGACAGTTGTCCTGCCAGTTAAGGAGAATGACCAAACAGAGGAGAGTCTCTGTCCTCAGACTCGAGCTTCACTGAGCTACAATCAGCAACCAGCATCAATCTCCATAACACAACCCTTTCCTGTATTGTAGCGTATATATCTTACATGTAACACCGACTGCTGGACACAAACAGTTACAGCAATGGCTCTAACCTATCACACATATCTACAGGGAAACTGAGGGAGGTACAGGGAAACTGAGGGAGGGAGGGAGGGAGGGAGGGAGGGAGGGAGGGAGGGAGGGAGGGAGGGAGGGAGGGAGGGAGGGAGGGAGGGAGGGAGGGAGGGAGCAGACCATCTGGTAGCAGACCATTTGGTTAGCAAGAAACACACACAAACAAAACTATAGCACACAAGTCTCTCTCTCCACCTGTCTCCCCACAACCTCAAGTCCTTCTGTCCTCTACTTTTTCTCTTTCCCTTATT